>NW_007359948.1:1220855-1225145 GCF_000359705.1 Exserohilum turcica Et28A | reverse complement strand
ATAGGTATATATTGAGACACTCCCTGTAGCTAGCTCTGTAGACTTTTGATATCCTTTCGTACAAGGCCTATAGGTGGCTTGTTGAATCTAGGTTCTTTGTGATCCCACGCACTCCCATATGCCTCTGAGTGATCCTACGACCGAAACAGATCCGACCTGCCTTACCTGCGCCGTTACAAAAGTAACACTTATAGAAGTAATAGTAAACACTTAGTAAATCTCTTTAGCAACCTATATATTAAAAATATACTAGACTTAGTAGTTATTAAAGTTAACTTATCTAATAATGATAGGCCCTATAGCCTAGATAGCACCTAGCGTTATATAAGTAAGCAACTAATAAGCAATATTGAAGATCTAAGTAGTTGCCTACTTAATAGTATTATTAACTTTACTATTTAACTATATAGAAACGTAAAGTGTTAACCTAGCTATTAACCTATATCCTATAATTAGCTATTATATAAGAAGACTTAAGAAAGTAACTATAATAAAAGAAGGGTTAAAGCTGAAGGGATAGAGGAAACAAACAATAGATAGAGGAAGAAGAGTACTTATACTCACTAGACAGCGTTTGCTATATAGCACTATTGCTTAACTCTCTCTTACTTTTACTATGTGCCTTTACCTTAACTATATAAGACGCTAAATATATAATAGCAAATAGATAAAAAGAAAAGAAAAGAAGACTAAAGAATACGCACGTGATATTAGACAAGGTAAAGAAGGAGAGTTGTAACGGGCTGAACGCCCTTTAGATAGCTCCTCGATGGAATCTCGGTCAAGCAGCAGACGCCAGGTCTTACTCTGCAACCCGGCATCTGTGCGAGGCCTGAGCGGCGCCCAGACGACGCGCTCAGACACTTGGTGCAACCTTTCTCTGACAAGTAAATAAACACTACGCAAGTAGACTCTATAGCTCTCTATTAAATACAACCTCTTATATACCTCGCGATTGCTCCCTAGAGCGCAGCCCCTTACATTTTGTATTTAATCCCAATTAGACATAAGCCTTAGGCAGACTGTCTTCTAACTAGGTTTTAGAGCGTGTTGTTAGTGCGAGCTAGTAACATAGAGTTGGTGCTGCAATAGGTACGAAAGGCCTTTAGTGCAGCGAGAAGGTAGACCGTCGCAAGACAGTACACCTAGGGCAGAGCTTCGCAGGAAGTTCAGCCGTGAGAGACAGTAGGTGATTTAGTCGCCCAGGACCTGTCTAGGAAGTCCTACCGTGTCTTAGAAAGCCAAGCCGTAGGCGCAACGTCGCGTGATAAACTACCTGAAGGCCACTCGGGCCTAGCGTACAGTTAGCTAGAAGCGGACGTTGTAGTGAGAAGTCCTGTCGATCCTCTATCGGACGGGGTGCAGGCCGTGCGATTACTCTCAATTAGAGACGAGATCCCACAAGCGAGACGGCAAGACGCGAGTCTTCCTAGGGACGCAACACAACAGCAGCCAAACGCTGTTTAGAACCAGCTAGAAGAGAAGTACGGCCGAAGGTAAGCCCTACTAGTCCTCACCAACGAGGAGTAGGCCGCAGTCAAGGACTGCGCGAGTAGATCGAAGGACGATCGGAAGCCCTGCACACCGGCAGGCAAAGACAAGAGACGTCTGAAGACGAATTAGACAATGGAGGCCAACGCTCCTAACTTGAACGTTGAAGAGCTAGCGGCTTACGCCACCACTAAGAGCCAGGCAGGAGTCCCGGACAAAGAGATCCTGCGTGAGATCACGCAGATGCTGAGAGAGGACGGATGGAAGGAAGCAGCGATTGGGCCAACGATCGAAGCAGTCGTTAAGCGATCATCAGTCGTAGGGGGGAAGGGCTCACCAAGGCAGGAGGGCTCACCAAAAGCTAATCAGAACGCCGTGGCCCAAGTAATGGAGCAGATGATGCAGCTGCTTAGCCCAATGGCTAGTCGCCTAGAGGCACTTGAGAGGAACCAAGCCGAAGGACGTTCGGAGTCATCCCCAAGAGTCGACACTCCTCCACCACCGCTAACAACAGTCGCCAAGCTAGCAGCCCGCAAGAATAAGTTTCCCAACCTAGAGCGTTTTAATAGGACACGTAATAACTACCTAAGTTAGAAATTTAAGTGCGAAGGGAAGCTAGAGTACGACTACGCCATGTTCCTAACAGAGGACGCAAAGGTCCAATACGTGCTTAGTCAAACAAAGGGCAAAGCAAACTAGGTCCTTCTTCCCTAGGTGCTTGAGAATAAGGAACGAACTACGGCTGGCCTATAGGAGCACATGGATACTTACTTCTAAGACGTGCACCAGCAGCAGCGTGCGCTAAACAAGCTTCAGCACTTAAAGCAAGGACGACGACTAATACGCGACTATGTCTTGGAGTTCAACCAGCTTCGCGTAGAGTCCTGATAGCAGTTTAGCCTAGCAGTAGCTTGTGAGATGTTTAGTAAGGGACTTAGAGAAGAGCTCTAAAAGCTGATGCTCTATACTCTAAAGAACGGAAGTCTAAAGGAATATATAGACAAGGCAATCGAGCTTTCTAATGACCTATACCAGATCTAGTTGCACGGGAGGAATCGAAGGAACGCGGCCTACAGTCATGCGCAAGCTCCCCCGAAGGTCGCTTAGCGAGATGCTAGTCCAGAAGCGATGGACTAGGAGCCCTTAAAGGCCAATTAGGCACGGGAAACGAAGGATAGACTAAGGCGGTCCCCACTAGACTGCTACAGCTGTGGCGAACTGGGCTACATCGCTAGAAACTGTCCGAACACCACTTGGGTTAAGAGAGCCGTTCCCCCAAGCGAAGGGCAGAGACGCCAGAAACAGATCGAATGCCCAGACGATAGCGACTCGGAAAAAGAGTAGCTCTGGGCCAGAGTCTCGGCCCAGAGCCTCTGAAGATGGATCGGCAGATACGTAGCGAATGGAATCAGTTTTAGTAGAAGCATATGCGTCCCCCACCAATTACCGTAGATCTTATCGTGAATAATGTAGCAAACGCTGTCGCGCTTATAGACTGCGGATGCCTATGCTATGCACTAATTAGCAAGAGATTTGCTTACCGCCACTGTCTAGAGCGCTTTTAGATCCCCTCTTGGATAATTGAGGGAGTGAACGGCAAGCTGTTAGAGATTAGCGAGGTTGCCTAATTCTTGTTTAAGATGTATAGGTACGAAGAGACTGCTTATGCATACGTGATGGACTTGTCCTCTAGTAAGGACGTGTACCTTAGCAGGGGATGGATGGACTACTAGGACGTATCAGTATCTCCTACTAAGAAGAGTATTTTTATCCACTTAAAGGGCATTCGAGTAAGGTTAACTAAAGGACGCCTACGAGGAGGAGTTAGCTAAGTTAACGCCGCAGCGTTTGCGGCCTTAGTTCGTAGGCATAAGAACGCTCCGAATAGCGTTTAGATCTTCGCCGCGTTGATTGCAGACATCGATAAGGCGCTACAACCGAAGAAGCCCGTAGATGTACGAGCACTACTACTAACACAGTACCAGGAGTTCTATGAGCTCTTCAACCCAAAGCAAGCAGAGAAGCTTCCACCGCACCGAGGGCCAGGGGTGGACCACAAGATCGAGCTAGAGCCGAAGGATGCTCAGCCACCGTGGGGACCCCTCTATAGCATGTCGCGCAGAGAGCTCCTAGTCCTTAGAAAGGAACTTACATCGCTTCTTGAGAAGGGATTCATCCGCGTAAGCAGCTCGCCAGCCGCAGCGCCAGTATTATTCGCCAAGAAACCTGGAGGAGGGCTCCAACTGTGCATCGATTATCGAGCTCTAAACGCAATTACTAAGAAGGACCGGTACCCGCTACCTCTCATCCAAGAGACACTCAACGGCTTAAGCAAGGCCAAATGGTTCACAAAGTTAGACGTTATCGCAGCCTTCCACAAGATCCGTGTCGCACTAGGCGATGAGTGGAAGACAGCCTTCTGAACAAGATTTGGACTATTTGAGTGGCTAGTTACCCCCTTTGGCATGGCGAACTCCCTAAGTACTTTTCAACGATACATTAACTGGACCTTGAGAGAACACCTAGATGACTTCTGCTCAGCATACCTGGACGACGTACTAATCTACACCGATGGCGATCTGTGCCAGCACCAAGAGCACGTCCAAATAGTGCTTAGCAAGCTGCAAGCCGCAGGGCTACAGGTGGACATTAAGAAGTGCGAGTTTAAAGTCAAGACAACTAAGTACCTTGGGTTCATTATTGAAGCAGGTAAAGGGATAAGCATGGATCTAGCCAAGGTAGCCGCAATCCGCGAGTGGGAGGCACTGAAGATAGTAAAGGGAGTAAGATCGTTCCTAG
>NW_007359948.1:1210150-1219004 GCF_000359705.1 Exserohilum turcica Et28A | reverse complement strand
GAAGAGGTACGCGCCGTGGGAGAGGGCGTAAGCTATACTACGAGGTGAAATGGAAAGGGTTACCACCGAACGACGCTCGAACCAGCTGAGCTGCTAGAGGACGCTGAGGCAGTAGATCGTTGGGAAGCATTCACGGAGGCCAAACGAGACAGCGAGGGCCGCCTCCCAGAGGGGTTTCGGAGAGGCGATGCGGTATCCCCTAAGGAGGGGGGTATTGTAACGGGCTGAACGCCCTTTGGATAGCTCCTCGATGGAATCTCGGGCCAAGCTGCGCGCGCACCATCTGAACTACGTTCAGACCGAGCAGCGCTCAGACAACGCGCTTAGATACTCCGGCATAACCTTTCTCTGATAAGTAAATAAACACCACGTAAGCAGAGTAGATAGCTCCTTATCGAATACAACCTCTTGTATACCTCGCGATTGCTCCCCGGAGCGCAGCCCCTTACATTTACTTGGTTTTAACCTACTAGTAGCAGTAGTAGCCTAGACTACCTATAGCTACTTAGTATTCTCTCAGTTTTCTAAGTCTTCTCTAAGATCTAACATTATCTAATCTAGAAAATTAAATAGCTAATTATATATCAACTAGATATATAAAATCTAAGACTTTTAGCCTTTACTTAGAGCTATAGTAGCTATCTTAAAATAACTAAGCATTTAAGTAATTATCTTAAGATAAGTTTACTTCTATACTAATAGCTATAGCTATTTAAGACTTTCAAAATCAATACTACTATTATTAACACCTCTAAGGCTTTCAAGATGCGTTTGTTACGAACAAACAGGAAGGATTCCTCTCAACAGGTTTCCAGGAAAGGTTGCGGAGACAACCTGAGGGAAACAAAGGCGTCAAAGGACGCCTGGGTGATGATCAGCGCGGGGCGCGCAGATCACGTGACTTGGCATCCCGCCAAGGCGTGGCCTCCGGGAGGCCAGCGCAGATTGGGAGGCCATGGTCCTCCTTAACCTCCCATCTTGGCGGGAGGCACAAGAGGATAGGACCTGAAGCAATAGGTATAAGAATGTGTTGGATTTTATTATTACACTTGTTGTGGTTAACTTAGAATAGTTTATCTCTTATATAGATTGATACTTGTTATTCTATCTTAGTATAGAATTAATTGTTTACTTTTTGGTTAAATCCTATAACTCTTTTCCACCGGTCACTCGCCAAACAATCTCACGGACTACCGCTTTAAGTCTACTCGCCCTAACCCAGACCGAGACCAGAGAAGTATAGCCGACCCCCGTGTAACACTTTGACCACCACTGAGTTCTTGTGGAAGGATTAACCAACAGTACGCCCAATTAAGATTCAGGATGTCTCATAATTACTCTCAATCTCAGGCCAGTGCTAGTGGACTAGTACAGCGTCCTGGACCCGTGCTAGCTCCAGCAATCGACGATGAGATGCTGACCCCGAGTGACGATGAAGACGACGAAGACGCACGAAACTTACGAGAGTTGCGGAATCTTAGGCGACAGGCCACGATCACGCAGCAGCAGATGGCTAGCATGCAGGATATGATTAATCAGCTCTTAAGTCAGCTAATGGCCACCCTAAACAAGAAGAAGTCTGTCATGAAGCCTAAGATAGCGGCACCTAAGAAGTTCGATGGAACCTACACTAAACTATGGACATTCCTTACCAATATTAACTTGTACTGCGAGTACAATAGAGTACTAACAGACTAGGATAAGATCCTTGTGACAAGCACCTACATGAAGGGCAGGGCAGCTAAGTGGATGGAACCCTATGTCAAGGACTTCCTGAAGGACGCAGACAACCTAGGAACCAAGAACGAAACCCAAGGGATATTCGGAAACTGGGACAACTTCAAGAAGGAGATAGGACGAATCTTTGGGGAAGTAGACGAAAAGAACTAAGTGGAGAAAGCAATCACTTGCTTGAAGCAGACTAAGTCAGTCTTAGCATACACAGCAAAGTTTAAACAGCTACAGGCAAGAATTAATTAGGATAATGCTACGCTGTGAACTGTGTTTAAGGCAGGTCTAAAGGAAAATGTAAAAGACGGTCTTGTACACCATAAGAAGCTAGAAACGCTTCATGCTCTAATAGAGCTAGCCACGCGAATCGACCATAGGCTGTGGGAACGATACGAGCAGAGGAAACGCTCATTCCAGCCTACCCAGGCTAACACAAGGAAGCAACGTCACAGTAAAGACAAGGATGGCGACACTATCATAACAGGCAAGGTGCAAGAAAACAGGAACTAAAACGCCTAAGGAAATCGCTAGGATGGCCTTTCTAAGGAAGAACGCTAGAAGCGTTACAACAATAAAGCATGTCTCTAATGCGGCAAACAAGGACACTTTGCTAGAGACTGCACAGACGAAGTCAAGCAAGGTTAAGTCAAGATTAGGATAATTAGGTGCGGAACACCTTACCCACGGGATATAGAACCCAACGACACGCTAAGCGACATAAACTTGTACAAGGAGGCACGACAAGAGTTAGACAAGGCCTTTAAGATAGTACAAGAGGCCATAGGACTGAAAGACTTCAAGTGGGATGACCTACTACCAACGGATCACAGGGTTGAAGGGGTAGAGGTACAACGCCGCCTAAGAAACCAACTGTGCTAGATGTGCGGAGACGCCACACACCAGGCCGATAATTGCGCTCTTAAAGAACAAATCATTATCACAGGACCTAACTCTAAAGAGATTGGATATTAAGCGGTTCACAAGCAACCTAGCTTCAGAGACCCTAAAGCAGAAGTCGAGGAAAGGAGTACTTGCACGTTCAAGCAACAAATGGAATAACACAAACGCCTGCATTAGGTCGACTATAAGAAGTAGTGCGACTATCACCTGCGGAAACGCGAAAGTACTAGGGACAATAAGGACGATTGCTGCTATACGCACTTGTGGTACAATAAGTGTTAAGTAGATAGATGCCACATACACGAACGAGAGAAATAGCAAGCACATTAGGAACTATACTAGTTCTAGTGCAAGGACAATTGCGACTACTACAAGAAGCAACAACGAAACGCTAGGAAGGTAGACGACTTCTACCACAGCACGATAACAGCGCAAGAATGCACGGCAAAGAACTGTCGCATGCATCGCCAGGAGACGCCAAGAGTAACGACGACTCGGATGCAAGCCATATCAGCCGCGACAGCGGGACCAGTTCCCCACGAGTTTATGCATTAGTCCTTTTGTTACGACTATGCATGCTAAGCACACTACGACGCTAAGATAGACTATAGGTATTTCCCTAAGGGGAAGGGAAAGCAGTTAAAAAACTAGGATGCCACTAGGGACAGGGTCACGCTAGTAAAGGCAGTCTAAAAACGACCTATATAGGAGTTAAGAGCGTAGGGACGCAGGATCTTAGACTCCAAGCGATAGTCCTCGTGAACGGACATCGCGTGACAGCGACCATAGACAGCGGTGCTGCACGAACCATGATCTCACCTAGGGTGGTGGAGATGCATGAAATACCCTATCGGACTAAGAAGGTGCTAATGCGAGCGGTATTAGCCGATGATAGCCCAATCGCGTACGGGAACGGCATGATAAGACTAGAGACTAAGCTAGTGCCAATAGATTTGGCAGGGACGGAAAGTTAAGAGATAATTAACATAATGGATCTTGGAGAAGAAGACATGTTAATAGGCTACAACTAGTTGTCGAAGCACAATCTAGCTATTAATTGGCGGAACTAAACGATACTTAGAAGAGAACCTGTGCACAAGGTTGCTGGAGTACAAAAAGAGACGAACCTGGTTATCCAGAGCTCACCCAAGGACGGGAGGATAGGTACGATCTCACCACATAAGATCGCGAGAATCTATGTGAAGGACCCTTAGAGAATAGAAGTCATTTAGTTAAAATAGGTCGCGACTACGAAGGAAGGACTAGTACCATAGTTAGCGATACTAATAGAATACTAAACGAACAAGTTTAGAGAACTATTCGAGGAAAATAAAGCAACAGACTTAGCAGAATATTAGGACTAGGATCACGAGATCGTCCTCAAAGATAGAGCTAAGTTAAGCCTAAGAGGAATGTACCCTATATCGCCTGAGCATGACGCTAAGCTACGGGAGTACCTCTAAAAGAATTTAAAAAAGGGATTTATTAGACTAGGACATGGCCCGATAGCCTCTCTAATTCTATTCGTAAAGAAGCCAAACAGGAAGTGGCGACTGTGTGTCGACTACCAACGGTTGAACAACGTTACGGTCAAAAATTAGTATCCCTTACCACTTATAGGAGAGCTTATAGATCAACTCTAGAGAGCTAAGTGGTTTACGAAGTTCAACGTCCGCGAAGGATTCTACTAGATCAGAATCAAAGAAGGACACAAGTGGAAGACGGCCTTTAAAACAAAATATGGACTGTACGAGTATACAGTTATGCCGTTTAGATTAACGAACGCGCTAGCAACCTTCTAGTTAGTCATCAACAAGGCACTCCACGAGTATTTAGGAATCTTCGTTACGGCCTACCTAGACGATGTATTAGTATACACCAACGGTACGCTAGAAGAACACGTTAAACATGTTAAGAAGGTACTATAGAAGCTTAAGGAGTATAAGTTGTACTTATAGGCTAGCAAGTGCGAATTCTATACAAAGGAAACTAAGTACCTAGGCTTTATTATCTTAATAGAGGGTGTTAAGATAAATCTAAAGAAGATCTAGACTGTATAGGAATGACTAACCTCTAAGACAGTTAAGGACGTGCAATCCTTCCTAGGATTTGTGAACTTTTACTAGAAGTTTATTAGGAACTACTTCTAGATTGCGACCCCTCTTATAGAGATTACGAAGAAAGAAGTAGGGTTTAAATAGACTTAAGACTGCTAGGAAGCGTTTGAAACGCTCAAGCAGGCATTCTTGGAGGCGCCTGTACTAGAGATGTACGACCCGAAACGAGAAACGCGAGTCGAGACCGACGCGTTAGATTATGCACTTGGAGCTATATTATTACAGTAGTGCCTAGACAAGAAATAGAGACTAGTGTTCTACCATTTACGGAAGTTCTTAGGAGTAGAACTAAATTACAATGTTCACAATAAGGAACTACTAGGAGTAGTTAATGCCTTTAAATAGTAGGAGGTGCACTTGTTAGGCTTGCCCCACACGATCGAAGTGTTTTCTGATCACTAGAATTTAACAAGTTTTATAACGACTAAGAAACTTAACTAACGACAAGTCTAATAGGCTAAGATGTTAGCTTAGTTTAACTTCAAGATCACCTACTAAGCAGGATCGCTCAACAGGGCAGCGGATGCTCTAAGTTGTAGGTTGGACCTACGAGAAGATGATCACAAAGAACCACACGATGCAGTATTTAAGCAGATGCCCGACGGCAGCTTGAGATACAACCAGCTGGAACTGGCTAAGATAGCCAAGGTGGCCGCGCAGGTGGAAACCCTACAACAGTAGTGGCAGCAGAGAGCAGCCAGCTGGCAGTTCGAGCCTGAAGGCTCTGATGAACTGTTACAAGATGAAAGAGAGTACCAAGATATGATTTCGAAGGATTAAACATATGTACCTCTACATATGAGATTA
This sequence comes from Exserohilum turcica Et28A, assembly GCF_000359705.1. NCBI lineage: Eukaryota > Fungi > Ascomycota > Dothideomycetes > Pleosporales > Pleosporaceae > Exserohilum > Exserohilum turcicum. The sequence continues at coordinate 1,213,449 of NW_007359948.1, read as the reverse complement.
AGTCTTATTAAAGAACTGCACAAGTCCCTAGAGTATGGACATGCAGGAATAGAAGAAATAGTTAGAAGACTAGCAAAGGTGTTTGCTATACCACGCTTGCGAGCGAAGGTGTAGGATACCCTAGGCAACTGTTTAGCCTGCTATTGCAATAAGCCTAAAAGACATAAGCTCTATGGCCTGTTGTAGCCCTTACAACTACCAACACGACCATAGACTAGTGTTACGATGGACTTCATAGTAAAGCTCCTAGAATTATTAGAACCTAGATCCAACCAACTTTGCGATACAATACTAGTAATCGTGGACCGATTGACCAAAGCAGCGAAGTTTGTGCCAACGAAAGAGGCTATTACGGCAGATGAATGCGCGTACGAAGTTACAAAGGCACTAGTATCGGAGCACAGGATGCCCGAAGAATTCATAACAGACAGAGATAAGCTGTTTACGTCTAAGTATTAGGACACATTCCTAGCAAGATTGGGAACGAAAAAGAAGCTATCGACTAGCTTTCACCCTGAAACAGACGGCCAGACGGAACGAACGAACTAGACTTTGGAGCAGTACCTAAGGATGTACGCCAACAAGCTGCAGGACAACTATGTAGGTTAAACTCCTGCTGACTGCTTAATTGGCCTATAATAGCTCAAAGTCAGCCACAATAAAGAAGTCGCCACACTATGCGAATTACGGGTATAAGCCGGTCGCTTATTAGGACCTAAAAGATATCGAAAGTATCGCAGTAGGAGCTAACGATAAAGCACGTCTAATGCAGGAATTGCATGTAGAATTAAGCAAGAGTATCGCTTAACAGAACCTCACGACAGCACGAGCTGCGAATAAGCAAAGGATTAAGGGACTAACCTTTAAGAAGGGGGACAAAGTTTTCTTGTTAAGACAAAACCTAAAAACTAAACGACTATACAAAAAATTAGACAACCTCTGAGTAGGACTATTCGAAATCCTAGAGGAAATCAGGAAAGTAAATTACAAGCTAAAACTCCCACAAGGCATGCGAATCTACCCCGTCTTTCACAAGAAACTCCTGGAACCAGCACCTCTAGATGCCGAGCTAGCAATGGATATAGAGCTCGAGGACGACGAGTACGAAGTCGAAGAAATCAAAGACCTACATAAGTTTAGAGGTCAGTAGAAGTACTTAGTTAAGTGGAAAGGATAGCCAGAAAGCCACAACACTTAGGAACCTAAAGGAAACCTAACGAACAGCAAGTCACTAGTACGTGAGTACCATCAAAAGCATCTAAAGAAGCGAGGACCGGTTCCTCGAGGGAAAGGAAGTAATCAAGGAAAAAAGGATCGAAAGAGTAATCAGCCTGTAACCCGCCCAGATCAGCCGACGGTCCGGGTAGCGATGGTTCGACAGCAGGAAGGCTCGTACCAGGGGCAGAATCCCCTTCAGCCTGCTCTTTCGCGCGATCCTGGAGACTCAGAATGGCGTGATCGCGGTCAGCGTAGGACCGCTCCAAGGCCTCAGTCTCCGCGACTTCTAGACGAAGCCGCGCAACTTTAGCTTCAGCTCAAAGAAGGGCTAAGCGTTTAGAACGCTTGTTAGCTTTAACCTTTTCCCACTCTTCCTTAGTTACGAAAAGACTGCACTCCGCTTTCACAGCAATACAACTAGCGCAACAGCTAGTTGCAGTGTCTACGAAACAACGAAGGTTCTTCTCCTCACAACGCTTACAACAAAAGGTTATTTTGTTCCCCTATTGGCGAATACAGTTAGCACGAGACTAACGCTGTTAGGTTGAGTTCTCTGGACGAACACGACGGGAAGACGGGACCTTGGGCATGGTTAGGAAGGCTAGCAGGGACAGACGGCTACAGCGAGTGGACGGGCTCCGACCTTATATGCAGCTAGCGCCAGGACACGCGGCACGGGAAAATAATATCCCAGGGTATCGAGACAATAGCCCTAAGAGGGGAGGTAATGTTACGAACAAATAGGAAGGATTCCTCTTAACAGGTTTCCAGGAAAGGTTGCAGAGACAACCTAAGGGAAACAAAGGCGTCAAAGGACGCCTGGGTAATGATCAGCGCGGGGCGCGCGGATCACGTGACTTGGCATCCCGCTAAGGCGTGGCCTCCGGGAGGCCAGCGCAGATCGGGAGGCCATGGTCCTCCTTAACCTCCCATCTTGGTGGGAGGCACAGGAGGACAGGACCTAAAGCAATGGGTATAAGAATGTGTTGGATTTTATTATTACACTTGTTGTGGTTAACTTAGAATAGTTTATCTCTTATATAGATTGATACTTGTTATTCTATCTTAGTATAGAATTAATTGTTTACTTTTTGGTTAAATCCTATAACTCTTTTCCACCGGTCACTCGCCAAACAATCTCACGGACTACCGCTTTAAGTCTACTCGCCCTAACCCGGACCGAGACCAGAGAAGTATAGCCGACCCCCGTGTAACAGCGTTATAGCCCTATATATAATTTCCTCTTTTAGCTACTTATTAATATATTGCTAAAGCTTAATAGTACGCTTATATATATTATATATAGAGTTCTACTAAGTTTTAATATTGTGGATAATAGAGAGACGCTATTTTAGAGGTATATATCACTACGTAGCAAGGAATTGTTTATATTACTATAGTAATAAGTTAATTTGTAAGCCCAGAAGTACCATGTATGGTCACGTGGTTGCCCACTGACTAATAACACCGTATTTAAACTTGCTCCTATCATGATACACATCAGAATACACAAGACTTCACACACACTCAACTGCTTACAGTTATGAGCCCGGCCTAATCCGCATATTACTGCAATCAATTGACTACCTACCTACCTATACCATCATGTTGGCGCACACTATTCATTCAGATATTATCCTTCAAGGACAAAGCAACTGGGAGCTTTGGTTCTTTATCGTCAAGCGTATTGCCGAAGCAGGAGACGTATGGGAATACATTGATCCCAACAAACCATCCAATCCTCTGCAAAAGCCTGTTCAGCCTACTAGGCCAGCGCCTATCACCAATGTCGACGGATCACCTGCAACTCTACCATCTCAGCAAGACTTACTGCAGTACAACCAGGATCGCAGTAGCTACTACAAAGAAATAAAAGAATATAGACGTCTTCGAGATAAGTTAGGCCAAGTAGAAGCGCATATCACTAAGACTATACAACAGGAACTACTATATCACATTAAAGACAAGACAACAGTCCACGATCAAATCAAGACGCTCCAAGATCTCTTCTCTCCCACTACGTCCCATATGGAATATCGAGTGCAGAAGGACTACGAAGCGGCCAAGATTCTACATGCTCG
>NW_007359948.1:1205581-1207602 GCF_000359705.1 Exserohilum turcica Et28A | reverse complement strand
CAGATCAGAGCTCCACATACAAAAGAGCAGAATGGCTCTGCAGAAAGATCAGGAAAGACTCTAATTGACTGCTCACGATCCATGATGAGCACTTCAAAACTACCACTCCATCTTGCTCTAGAGACATATGTCACTGCAGGATATCTTCTCAATCGCACACCTACGCGATCTCTCAGCTGGAAAACACTATTTGAAATAGCGTACTGCAAGAAGCCTTCAATAGCTCATCTCAAAATATATGGCTGCCGAGCATACGCACTACGCACGCAGATACCGCGAGGTGATAAGCTCACTTCTCGTGCCCTTATAGGCTACATTGTTGGCTACGATGCCTTAAATATCTACAGGATCTGGATACCGAAAGCAAAGAGTAGAGCGCACTAGGGCAAAGTCATTCGCACACGTGATGTGACGTTTAGAGAGGACATGTTCTACCAAGCTTTTAATAGTCAAGATCCACTACTACACGGCGAAGAGATACAAGAGGTTATACATACAATCTATATGCCACCACTGCAGAATCTAGAAGAGTCTTCTGAAGAAGAGGACGAAGGCGCTACAACAGAAGCCAGCTAGGATATGGATATACCAACTTCGTCCACACAAAGTACTAAAAAACCTCATGAGGATCACAACGCAGGATCTCTACCTACACCAGCTGTGACAGCTACTCCAGATCCAGACAATCACATGGGATATCACCAAGTCTCACCAGCTACAGCCAGCCATAGTTCCACGCCTACTCCAGAAACACAGCCATCTACTCGTACATCAAGAAAACGAAAGCGACGCGACTTAATAGAGCAATTAGTAGACACAAACGCTGCAGCAAATCGCGAACTTATCGACAGCAATCTACGCCATTCACATATACTGCCAAAAGGAGCAGCAAGATCTAGGAAGCCCACACGCAAAAGCAGCAGCTTCTTCGTCCGTAAATACTGGTCCACGTTCGTGGCAGCATCTATTACAGCTCCAAAAACACAATTCTACCACTCAACTCTACCTCCTAAGCCACGTTTCTATCAAGATGTTATAAAGCTCCCTACCGTACATAAGCAAGGCTTTATAGCAGCAATGCAACGTGAGATCTTAGATATTAAGCGCAAGGATACGTACAAGACTATATCCTGGAAGGATTTTAACACTCAAGACACCGAAGTCCTGCCGCTGATATGGGTGTTTAAATACAAGCTTGATAACGAGGGATATCTAGTTAAATACAAGCTTGATAACGAGGGATATCTAGTTAAATACAAGGCTAGAATCTGCGTTCAAGGCGATCTACAAGCGACAGCTAAGGATACATACGCTGCAACTCTAGCTACGCGCATCTTTTGAGGACTTATGGCTATCGCAGCATACTTTAACCTTGAAATACGCCAATACGACGCAGTCAACGCATTCACTAATGCTCAACTTAATACACCTATTTACTGTCACCCGCCAGAAGGCTTCTCTAATGCTGAGCATCTGTGGGAACTACGCAGAGCTCTCTATAGGCTCAAGGCCTCACCACTACTGTGGTACAAAGAGCTCACAAAGACGCTTAATGAACTAGGTCTTTAAGAAGTTAAAGAGGCACCTTGCCTTTGGCGAAATAAAAAGCTTATTGTCTTCTTTTATATTGATGATATAGTTATACTCGCGCGTCTAGCCCATACAGCAGCACTTGACGACTTTGAACGTAAGCTACTACGTCGATATGAGATCCAATCGCTTGGAGAACTATCCACCTTCTGTGGAATATAAACACACCGCGACAGATTAACTAGATCTATCTGGCTATCGCAGTTAGCCTACCTTGACAAGCTTAACGCCAAATATCCATCACTAAAGTTGTTCAAGCGGCCTCCAGCCACTCCTCTCCCTCTAGAGGAACTACTCCCTTTAGGCTAACCAAGAAATGACGCGAATATACACAGATACGCACAGCTAGTTGGATCAATTAGCTATGTAGCAGCTGCTACACGACCTGATGTATCAAAAGCGCATTTAAAACTAGCTAAATTCCTCACCAA
>NW_007359948.1:1197329-1200337 GCF_000359705.1 Exserohilum turcica Et28A | reverse complement strand
TCCGATCCGGCTCTGGGATTGGCTCAATACTTGGCGAAGTTGTAACATCGTTACAGTTATTAGCTTACAATAAACTTAGCAACTATACTCGCAGAGGAGAATAGGAAGCTTCGTACAGCTAGTCAGCGCCAGCAACGTAGGAGAGACTAGCGACGTTAATATATAGCTCGTGGAGGAGCGCTATAGGCCTAGCAAGGCTAGTAGCTCGCTATAGAGGCAGAAAGGGTAGTCGCGGAGGTAGAACAAGCTTAGGCTACTTAGAGACGTTAGCGCGCACTACTAACGTGTACAAAGTGCTATATCTAAGGACACACTAGGACTTAATGTAGATAGTAATAGACTAGCTATGTACAGGATTGTATTCTATTATCTTATGTTGTTGTAGAGCTATCGCGTAGAGAGTCGCGTCAAGTTAGGTGGGGTGCGCAGCTTACTAGGGTGCGCAGCTTACTAGTGGAACACAGTAACGTGCAGGGTCAGTAAGCTGGGCAGATCAGTAAGCTGGGCACCCCACCAAACTTGACGCGACGCTCTACACAACCACCACCATGCCGCGACAACAACGTTCTATACATACTTCTCGTGAAGGCAGAATAAGCCTTGCTATCGCGTCTTATTGTAATAATCCAAAATAATCTATCCGTGCTCTTGCAAAAGCATATAATGTGCCACAATTAACACTACATACTCGCGTTCATAGTACTCAGCCACGACTAGAGCTACGGTCTGTTAACCGTAAGCTATCGTCCATTGAAGAGCAGTCCCTTGTGCAGTGGATCCTAGACCTTGACCGTCGTGGTTTTCCACCCCATATTATCGACGTACGACGGATGGCAGACGCGTTACTCGCCGCGCGTGGCCAAGATCCACCTCCACAACCTGTAGGCAAGAAATGGGTGTCGCGCTTTATCCAGAGCCAGCTAGAGCTTCAGACGAAGTGGAGTAGAAGGCTTAACAGCCAGCGCGCCCAGTACGAAGATCCTGCTACAATCGTAGCGTGGTTTAAGTTGGTAGAGGAGACGCGCTAGACGTACGGCGTGCTAGACTAGGATATCTATAACTTTGACGAGACTAGGTTCGCAATAGGCGTCGCTAGCACGTCAAAAGTCGTAACTAGCTCTAATAGAGTTAGTCAGGCAGTCGTCGTACAGCTAGGCAATTAGGAGTGGGTTACAGTGATCGAGTGCGTTAACGCGTCTGGCTGGTCTCTGCCACCGTTCGTGATACTGTCTGGCAAGGTTCACCAGAGCAGCTGGTACAATGGGCTCCCACCAGACTGGGTTATCGGCGTCTCAGACAACGGCTGGACGACTGATCAGCTTGGCGTAGAGTGGGTGAAGCACTTCAACCAGCATACAGCGGCTCGTACAGCTGGAGTCTATCGGCTGCTTATTCTAGACGGTCATGGTAGCCACGCAACGCCAGAGTTCGACCAGTACTGCACTGAGAATAAGATTATCACTCTCTGTATGCCGCCTCACACGTCGCACCTCCTCCAGCCTCTAGATGTGAGCTGCTACTCTCCTCTTAAGCGCGCGTACGGACGCGAGGTTGAGGAGCTCGCCCAGCATAGGGTCTACCACGTTAACAAGATAGACTTCCTTGCAGCCTATACACGGATCCGGCTAAAGATTTTTACGCAGCAGAATATCTAGGCAGGCTTTTGGGCGACAGGGCTTGTCCCTCCTTGTCTAGATCGCGTTCTATCGTCGCTCACAGTAGCTAGAACACCGTCTCCACCACAGACAACCATAGATAATAACACTATAGCGCAGGCAGCAACGCAGACAGAGACACCACATACAGTAGCAGAGCTTCAGCAGCAGGTGCGGTATCTCTAAGAGCGACTGCGCTGGCAGCTAGAGAGTCCAACAAGCGTTGCGATACGCCAGCTTGCTAAGAGCGCTTAGCTTATAATGCAATTAGCAACGATACTTGTAAAAAAGAATAAGAAGCTACGTGAAAAGAACTAGCGTTAGCGGCAAAAGCAAAATTAATAGCGTTAATATATTGCTTCTAGTGGGGTACTTTAGGTGCAGCAGGCTTAGCAGCTTATAGCAGAGGCAGAAAGGTTACTTATAGGAGGTAGCTAGAACTAGGCTAGTAAGCGACGTTAGCGCGCGCCGCTAACGTGCACAAAGTGTTACGTTAAAGGACATACTTAGACTTTATACAAAGCTAAATAGTAAACTATATATCTTAATTTTATATTATTTCAATACGTTGTTGTGGCTTAATTGCGCAGAACGTTGTAACGGGCTGAACGCCCTTCGCCTCCCATACTCGTCTACGACCTCGTTTACTCCACCTGCCCGGCCCGATTGTTACCCTAGCAACCAGAATTGTATATAGATAGCTACGTAGCCGAGAGCTTAGCTCTCTATCGAATACAATCTTGTTACCTTGGCCTGTCCGATCGTGCTCCCGAGCTTAAGACTACCCTCCGGGGTCGAGCCCCTTACAAACGTCGCGCGAAGTTTGGTGGGGTGCCCAGCTTACTGATCTGCCCAGCTTACTGACCCTGCACGTTAACGTGTTTTATCAGTAAGCGGCCCACATCAGTAAGTGGCCCACCCCACCAAACCTGACGCGACGCTCTACTCAATTGCTCTACAGCAACTTAATAAAATTAAATTAAATTAAAAGATATTATTCTTTATCTAGCTTTACATGAAGTCCGAGTATGTCCTTAAACGTAGCACTTCGTGCACGTTGGCGGCGCGCGCTGACGTCGCTCGCCAGTCTGGTTCTGGTCACCCCCCATTACTACCCTTTCTGCCTCTGCAATGATCTGCTAAGCCTGTTGGACCTGGAGCACCCCACCAGAAGCGATATATTAACGCTGCCGCTCTTGCTTTTGCGTTGGCGCTGGTTTTCTTACGTAGCTTCTTAATTTCCTCTGTAAGTATTGTTACTATTTGCATTGCAAGCTAAGCGCTTTTAGCAAGCTGGCGTATCATAACGCTTGTTGGGCTCTCTGATCTCCGGCGTAGCCGCTCTTGGAGATA
>NW_007359948.1:1154247-1195691 GCF_000359705.1 Exserohilum turcica Et28A | reverse complement strand
CAGGTGGTCGGAGGTGGATCTTGGCCGCGCGCAGCGAGTAGAGCGTCTGCCATTCGTCGCACATCGATAATATGGGGCGGAAAACCGCGCCGGTCAAGGTCTAGGATCCATTGTACGAGAGACTGCTCTTCAATAGGTAGTAGCTTTCTTTTTCTAGCGTTAGCAGTAGCTTGAGGTTGTCTACCTTGAAGGCGGTCATAAAGCGTTGAACGAGGAACATTAAATAGCTGAGCAGCTTTACGTTGACTCTTAATTTGATGTCTTTGAATTGATTGAGATGCAAGACAAAGTCTACCTTGCCTTTGAGGCGATAGAGAGCGTTGTTGTCGCGTCATAGCTGTTGTTGTGTAGAGGGTTAGGTCAAGTTTGGTGGGGTGGCCGGATGACTGGTGTGGCCGGATGACTGGTGGAACACGTTATCAACTTAACGATGACATAAGCCAGCATCTGCAGCAGTCCAATGACATCATTGACCAAAACCTTGACGGATCTCGAAAAATATCACATGATCACCAGATTTTCTCACCCCATGCTAAATGCAGAAGGAATAGGAGATTCGGTTAGATGGACTGAGTTGAAACTGACTAGTGAGCATACGAAGGAGCTTGTATTTAGTGTCCCTATCTAGCCCCAGACCTGTATAGAAGAATGACGCGACAACGCAACAAAGATAAAACTTATTTCCAAAACACAGGAGGTGTTTCTCTCTACAGAGAACTACTAGCACGATGCTGGTGCGGAGGATCGCGGCGAGCCTTGTGCTTATTAAGGTCCGCCTCTCTACCGTAGTAAATAAATATTCAGGTAGTTACTGCACGTAGAATGAATAGATCAACATCTCTTGAACATTTCAGGCCCTACACAAAAGACATTACGGCAAGAAGAAGAAAATCTCCTAGGCTTCGGCTCAGAAGGTCTCTGGTGAGTCTACAGCTCTAACTACTAAGAGGGCATCGCAGTGCTGCACTCCACACCCGTGCAGCACGTGTATCTAAAATAGTATTAGCTTGTTGTTCTAGTAGATCGTGATAAGAATCTGAACACGTGCATGATGGGTGGGGACACTCAATACGAGCTCCTTCGTAGAGTAGAATATCCCAAGCCGCACGGTGAACAGGGCGCGTGCACCTTCCACCACGCTTGGTACTCGTAACGTCACATCTGCATTAACCCATCGCAACTACGCTCCCAGTGCCAATGTTTCCTTTTCAAAACCCACCCCCACAGCGCGCGGCCATTGTCCTCACCTCTCTGGCATCGTCACATTCGACTTGTTGCGCTATGGTTACAGTTGCATCCTCATAATATCGTACGAGGATTTCGCAGATCCAGGTCTTGGCCCGCTGAATTGTACATAGTTACTTAGCTCAGCACTAGTAATCTCAGCATCGCAATTGAGCGTTTCGGTTGCACTGCGGTGCAAACGAGGGATGGATATCGCATCAGCACAGCTGGGGTACTAACAAGGTTGCTGGGTTCGGCTTGAGATCCCTCCCAGTCGTATCGCCGGGCTCATGTGTAGGGGTTCTGTCCACGTTTAACACAGCATCGTATTCCATATACGACAAACGCTTCAAGCGATACGACGATATTCATGCAAATGTTCAGACTCGGTGTGCGTGGCCCCAGGAATCAATAATAGGATGCTTAGTATGCCGTTGCGCGTCAAAACCATATTTGAGATTGAATTTTCCGTCCCGTCTTTCGCCCCGTTTTGGTCGTAAGTAACGGCTTCCAGTAGAGTCTGTTCCCGAGCGCTGCGCTAATAAAACGGAGCCTCCCTCTGTGGCTTTAAAACCTCCGTTTGACCGAACACGACGCCCGTTTCCAGCTCCATTTTTTGAACCGAGTCCTACCAAATAGGCCCTTGGTATCCAAAAGACGGTGAACACGCAAACCCGCGAGGCCTTCATGGCAGTCTATATTTCGTGTAGGATTGGTCTGCCGCAGTGTAGAGCCCAGCAACTTGCCTTCACCACTGGCTGATTCGGAAATGAGCGCAAGACTGGCGTACTTACTTGAGTAACTTTGGTCGGCCTAATGCTCGGAGAAACATGACCTGAAAATAGACACCATACGCACGGTTCTACAACACGATAGTCGTACATCGCTGTGCGACCTTCAGGCTTTCGTTTGGTACTATGCACCGCAGTTGATTTTATCTGCACATTGCTACACCCTAGAGAAATTGAAAACACCCATTTCTTTGCCTATGTTAACATGATGTTATAATTTCTATCGTCTCTTATGCTACGTTACGAGCCAGAACAGATTACAAAGCGAGATACAAAGACCACGTAGCTATTATTATTATTATTATTATTGTAGTTTAACGTCCTTTCTCAGCCCAAAGGGCTATATAAGACGTGCAGGCTTAAGGCCTGCAAGTAACTACGTAGGCTAGAATTTAATCTAGGTACAAATTAAGTAGGTACAATGTAGGGGGTTATCTAAATGAAGGTGAGGCTCGTAGCCTAGTAGTTTTTTAGTGAGTAACTCTCTTAGACCTTTCACTTTAAATAAGTCTTCCTCTCAAGTTTTAAAGAGTAACTCTCTCAGTCGAATAGGTAGTTTAATGAGTAACTCTCTCATGTGGGTGGACCATAAATATGGTTGTGAGGGGAGAAGGATTCGAACCTTCGATCTTTGCTGACGTGAGACAGCAGAAAATTTTCCAGGCGCTCCACCACTGCGCCATCCCCCCAGACCACGTAGCTAGACAGCGTTGGCACTAGCGCTTAGTAGTTATCCGTGATTTGTTCTTCCGTAATTTTGGGCAATGGTTAAACAACCCACCACTAATAGCTATCTCACCCACCTTAAAGCCGGGGTCTGCATTAGGGGCGCGGCATCTAAACTCTATAGAGTTAGCACTAAAATTAAATAACTTAGCTCTTTTTTTATAACTTACTAAGTAGCTAGATAATACCTATTTAGTATAAAGCGCTAGTGTTATATTTTAGGTAAGCTAGGTAGCCTCTAAGCTATCTTAACCTATACTATATCACGTATAAAAATTATTAAAATATACTAAAAACTTGATTAATTTTGCTTCTTATTATATTACTTACTACATATAATACTATTCAATTTGATAACACAACTTAGTAGCTAATTTACTATATAATCAAGTCTAAGTCTAATAAAAATAAGTTAGTTTAGGAGGGCTATACTAATTCTAAGTAAAAACTAAAGTTATTAAGTGATGCCTTTGCCTATAAAGCTACTTTCTATAAAGCTACTTGACATAAGGTTATAGCCTATAAAGCTATAGCTTATAAAGCTATATAGCTTAAGCCTTTATACTATAAGTAAAGTACTAAATATACGCTATACTAATAGAATTATAGTAAGCTCTATAGTGTTATAGAGTATGATATTAATAGTTTATAAGAGGCCTTACTTATTAAATATAAGCACCTACTGCTACTAGAAGTTCTATATAATAGCTATAATAAAGCTTTTAATATAGTTGATAAGTAGGCTAACGACTATAGTATTACGTATAATTCATATGAAAAACGTAGTAACCTAGTAATTTAAGTTATAATATATTATAACTAATAGAGGTTACTACACTTAAGTAAAAAAGTAGTAGAACTAGAATTATAGTAGAGTACGTTATAATAGAAGATAAATTATGAAATAAGATTTTAGTTACTTATAGAGCACTTTATATAACTAAAAAGTTAGTAAAACGTTAAATTATAAAAAAGATTAAAAAAGCTTTACTTATAATTACTTACTACGTAAAGAAAGATTGATATTTACTTAGTACTCAAAAGTGATTTATAAAGCATTCCTAGAGAAGAGGTTAAAAAAAATTTAGGTAGTATTATAAGGTCTAAACTATACGCTATAGATAGTGCGCGCTAAGTTCTCTACCATTTAAAAAACGTAATAGAATACTAAGAACTAATTTATAGCGTACTACTATTAATAACTAGGTTTTAATATGAAAACTAAGTTATTTTTAAAGAAGTTAAAGTAAGAAAAGTATTAGTTTGAGTAAGTCTCTATTACGAAATCATTTTGGTATTATAAGCATATTACTAATTCTAGCATATACAAAGTTAAAAATAGTTTATACGTATTATCTTATTAGCTTAAATACTTACGCTAATAACTTACTACCGATTAGTAGAGAAATTGAAATATTTCAATACATTGCTAAGTATAGAATTAATATAGAGAAGTATATTATACACCTCTTTTTCATCTACTTATACTATCTTAAAAACTTTAAAAAGTTACTAAATACGCTTATTACTGACTACACGTATAAGATAAATAAATACTACTTTCCTTTATCAATCTTGTTATCTTAAATAAGTATAACTATATAATATAATTTAGTATTGCGCTTATTTACTACTAAGATAAGTCTTTATTTGCTTAGGTACTATGCTACCTGTAGGCTCTATCTAAGTTAGAGAAAATTACTATACGGGTATAGCTAAGTAATTAAGATTAAGTTTTTTAAATACTTTTCAAAATATCTTTAAATAACCTATAATTATACTTTACTAGTAGCACCTTAATAAGGATTTTTTAAGCTAATTTTAGCTTAAGCTATTCACTAAATTTAGTTATAATTAAGTTATCGATAGGTAGGTAAATCGTAAAGGAACTACTAAGTTCTCTAACTTTTATCTCTGCTTTCTTAACTTACTATTAAAAACTAATTATAATACTAACTTAGTAGCCTATAAGTGGTATTTAAAGGTTATAACTACTTACCTAAAGTAGCACTACCTAAATAGTTACTATAATAAGTTTATAAGTTATTATATAAATTATAATATTTATTTTAGCCTTACTATTACTAGTAAAGCTAAAGGCGCTTATTACGTTATCAAGTAATAAATAAGAGGCTTTACTATTAATATTTTAACTCTTTTTTAACATCTCTATACCTTCTATTTTTCTTATAGTATTACTAATAATTTTACTAGTATATAAAGTAATACTAAAATTTATTATAATACTTAGGATGCTATTTTTAGTGCTATTGGCTTTTAGATAATCTACTACGCGCTTATAGAAATAGTAAAATAGCTTGTAAAAGTAAAGGTAGAGCTAAAAAAACTTTATTATGGCGTTAGTTATAAGCTCTTAGCCTATACTTATTAGTATACGCTAGCCCTTGAGATACTATATTAATATCTTTTTACTAAGCTGCAACTTAATAGTAAGGTGCTTTAGGTATTAAATTTTGATTCATATTGGTAGAATAATTAATTCTAAACTTCAGAAATTAAAGTTACTTAAATACTTTTTAAGCTAAAAGTAATTTTATAGTAAAAATAGCCTAAAGAAACATAAAAAAGAGGCTTAAGCTAGTAGCGTAAACTAAGCTTTTTTGAGTATATAAATAGTAATAATTAAGTAACTCTACTAGCTACTATACTAGCCTGAATAGTGTTAGGCACCACGTTCCTAGCCGTGGGAGGAGGCTTAGTCAAGGGCCCACTAGCTAGCTTATAGTATATAAGCCTTAAGCCTATACAAAAGAGAGGCTAAGGATTTGTCTTAGAACATAATACTACCTACTGCTACTATTAAGCCCTTACTTTCCTTTCCTATATTCAAGTTATCAGTAGTCTTAATATTTAAATCCTTTCGTCTTAAGACACCTTATAGAGAGAAGAGCTAGCATAATAAGTAGTAGTGCTAGCTGCCTTGCTTAAAGCTAGACAAGAATAGCCTTACTAAGAGATAAAGGAGAGCCTTTAAACTAACTAAGCCCCTTAGAAGGAGGACAAGCCTAAGTAACTTTACTCTAACCTACTTTAGAGCCTATTAACCTAATAGAGCCTAAACTAGTTTAAATCAAACTAAGTTAGACTAAGCTAGTACAGGAAAAAATAGTATCTCTTCTCTTATACTTAAGACTATAGAAACTTAAAGAATAGTACTAAAAAGCTTAAGATAAGCAAGAGATACTTTAACTTATAGAAATCAAGTAATAAGTAGAAGAGGGTATTCTAATAGCGCTATAGGCGCCCTCTATAGAACTCTAATAGATCTAGGCAACCTTAATAGAACTTAACTTAGGCACCTCTTAACTAAAGTAACTAACTTATTTTATAATTTACAACTATGCTAAATATAACTACTAAGAATAGGAATATAAAGCTACCTTCTAAGGAAGTCTAAAGAACTTTAGTATAGAGGCTAGAAGTATTAACTTTAGAATAAGATATATATTAAATACACTTTATATAGTCTAGGACGCCTATATATATGATAACTAGTAGAAGAACACTAAATAAGAACCTATATAGGCAGAATTTAAGATAGAAATACTCAACGCACTTAGGCTAGAAGAATTATAATAACTTTTAGCCTACTAGGCTCTAAAAACTATTTAATAGGACTAGACTTAGTACCTAAGTAATCGTTTATCTAAACTTAATACACTTTAGACTGAATTACGTTAATTCTAATGTAAAGATTAGAGAATAATAGATTTCTTTAAAGCTCTAGTTTTTATAGTCTAAAAGGGCCTACTTCTACTAAACCTAGTGTAATAGAACACTATTATAGACGTAAATAGCTAGGCATAACTAATATAGAATTGCTACTACTAAGAGAAGGCAATAAAGAGAGGAGAAAAACTATACTATAGTTAATTCTCTACAATAGACGTAGGCGACTAAAAGACTTAGAAAAGGCTAAAGTAGAGTAACTTAGGAAAGAATAACCTAAAGTAGCCTAATAAGCCTAAAAGTAAGAAGAAGACATTTAATAAGAACTACTTTAGGTGTAGGAAACTTAGATGTATTACTAGAGAATATAAGGAAGCCTACGTAAGTAGTTTTAGCGCTCTTAATAACACTTTAAGAAAAGCTAAAAGCTAAAAAGGTAAGTAGCCGCCCTTTTAGCCTATATTACTAAGTTATAGGTAGCTAGCGACTTAGAAACTCTTAGAGAAGCACTTCATATAATGCATACGCTATTGCTAACTATAAAGGTTTAGATAAGCTAATTAAATATCATTCATAGCCCTATAGGTAGGGGATCTTAACTAAACATTTTTTTTTATTCACCTAGCTAAAGAGAATAATCCAAGAATGAAGGCACTACTAAACCTTATAGTATAATAGTTAGGTAGTTCTAATATCTAGTTATATAGTACTGTCATAGTAAACGTAGATATTATAAACTCTAGAAGTGGAATAAAGATATAAAAAGTGCCTTTTGTTATAGTAGTAATCAAAAGATACCAGATATATCTTAGACTACTCTATATTAATAACTACTAGCCTAAGATCTACTACGCGCAACAGCGTGCACTTTTTAGAAGTAAAAAGGCTTAACCATAAGTAAAATTTTAAAAGATAGCCTTAGAAAGGGCTATAGAATTTAAGAAGACGTTAAGAACGCTTTTTATAGACGTATACGCGCTTCTAGTATTTATAGTAAGCAAAGTTAGCCTAAAAGGGACTAATAAGAACTATAAACGTTTAGAAGGGGCTAGAGGTGCCTAGATTAGACTAGGTAGGTCTAACAAACCTTAAATGCTACTAGAATATATAGATTTTAAGGGACTTAGCTTAGAAGAGGGCTTATAAGCCCTACCTAAGCATAGCCTCTAAGATATAGTAATAACCTTAGAAGAGGGCACTATACTACTGTACTAGCTCTTATATAGCCTCTTAAAGGCTAAACTAAGGCTACTTTAAGAGTACTTATATAAATACTTTATAAGAGGTCAGATCGAACATTTTGAGTTGCTAGCTAGCGCTCTTATTCTATTTATAAAGAAAAAAGGTAGTAGTATAAGGTTATATATCGACTATAAAGGCCTAAACAAGATAACTATTACAAAATATTATCTTCTACTTTTAATTATAGAATTCTTAGATAGATTAGTTTGGGCTAAGATCTATACTAAGTTAAACGTTTAGGAAGTATATTATAGGGTATAAATCAAGATAGAAGAAGAGTAGAAAATAGTATTCTATATAAGATATAGCTACTTTAAGTATATAGTAATACCTTTTAGACTTATAAACGCCCTTACATAGTTCAAGGCGTACATCCACTATATTCTGATAAGACTAGTAGACGTAACCTATATAGTATACTTAGATAATATCTTAATTTTCTCTAACTCAAAGAAGGAACATGTAGCTTATATAAAAGAAGTCTTTTATAGTTTAAAGTAAGCTAAGCTATATCTAATAGTTCTAAAGTATAAATAGCATACTTAACGCATATAATTCCTAAGCTATATTATTAGCCTTAAAGAAATAAGTATTAACCTAAATTAGGCTAAAATAGCCTAAAGGTAGCTAGAACTATAAAACGTGCGCAAAATTAAGGTCTTTTTAGGGTTTATAAATTACTATAGATAGTTTATTAAGAATTTTTCTAAAACAGCACTCTCTTTTACTAAACTAAGCTAAAAAAGGCTAGATTTAGCAAAGAGAGGACACACCTAGTAGAAGGAAGAAAGTGTACTCCTTTAACTAAGAAAAAGCGCAAAAGAAGCCTTCTATAAGCTAAAGAACTTATTCTTAAAAACTTTAATACTTATATACTTCTACTTGAACTACTAAACTAGGGTATAAGTTAACGCTTTATAAGAGGTAATTATAGGCATCTTAGGTTATTACTTAGAAGAAGAATAATACTAAAGGCCTATTAACTTCTACTTAAGGAAACTAAATAATATAGAGTATAACTATGATACTTATAACTAAGAACTTCTAGCTATAGTCTAAAACGTATAATACTAGCAAAGGTACTTAGATGGCACTTACTTTAAGTTAATTATACACTACTAAAACCTTAAATAGTTTATAATAACTAAAACGCTAAATTATAGATAGGTTTAGTCTTATTTAGCTCTATCTAGGTTTAACTTCACTATTCTATATTAACCTAGAAAAAATAACTCTATAGATAAACTTTTAAGACAACCTTACTATATAAAGGCTATAAAAGCCTCTATATAGAGGTATAATATAGCTTTGACACTAGAGATAAAGAAACTACTATCCTAACTCATAAAACTAGAAAAAGTAGTAATTGCTATAACTATAAGAATTTAAGAAATACGCTTTCTAATAAGGGAACTAGTAGAAGTAAAAAAAGAATACAAATAAGTAGGACAAACTTACTAAAAAAAGCTAAGGCCTCTAGAGGACTATATAGAAATAGAAGAAGACTCCTTAAGCTTTTTGAATAAAAAGAAATAGGTAATAGGCTAAAATAGCCTAATAGGGCCTAAATAAGGCTAATCTAAGATTAAACACGTTACTTTAGTAGAAGAAAAGGTAAGAGTACTAGAAGAGTGCTATAATAACTTTCTAGTAAGACACTTTAGCGTAAGAAGGACGCTTAAGAAACTATTATACTACTACTAATAGAAGAGAATGCGTAAGAAAATAAGAGAATACTATAAAAGCTGCCTTTTATACTAAAAGGTAAACTCTTAGTAGCACTTACTATATAGACTGTTAGCACCCTTACCTCTTCTTAATTACTTATAAGAAGAGGTAATAATAGACTTTATTAATAAACTCCCTCTAAGCAAACTCTCTAGCGTAGTTTATAACGCAATTCCTATAATTATATATAGACTTACTAAAATAGCCTATTATATGCTAGCTTAGGCTAATTAGGATAAAGTGAACCTTACCTAAGCCTAGACACGTAAGGTTATCTACCTCTATAGCGTACTACGTAGAATTATATTAGACTAAGGCCTACTAATAAACTCTAGTTACTAGAAAACCTTTCTATACTACTTAAACTCTTAAAGAGTATTAACCTTAGCTTACGACCTATAATTAGATAGCTAAATAAAATAATAAAACTAAACTTTAAAGCAATATCTTTATTGCTATTACACCTTAGAATAAGATAACTAAGCACTATAGATATTAATTAGAGAATACGCATATAGTAATAGCATCTACTTAACTACTTAAGTTACTCTTTTCTAAGCTTACTATAAAACTTACTTAAAAAGTGTAAGTTAGCCTAAGGAGGGCTGATTTAGAAAAGAATACTTTATAGTATACTAAACTACTAGAAGAATACTAGAACTATAAAAGAAGTGTAGGAAAAATAGTAAAAAAGCGTAGTTATATCTAAAATAGTATGCTAACAAGAAATAGCTATTAGTACTAATTAAGGTATGTAACTAAGTACTAGTCTTAAATAAATATATTAGATTCTTATAGCTAAAAAAGAAACTAGACTAGAAATATATAGAGCTATAGATTATTATACCCTAGATTAGACTGTTAGTATTTAAAGTAGATCTACCTAGCCTAAAAAGTGTTTACATAGTATTCTACGCGTCGCTACTAGAACTATACTGTAAGAAAGGGTGAATTAAGTGTAAGAGGCTACGCCTACGTATGTACAGCTTAGCTTCTAAGCGAGTATATCTATACGACTACCTAGACTTCAAGAAGCTTGAAGTCTTGTTACTGCCTTTTTGGCTATGCATGGCGTAAGTAGTCGTACGCTCGGCCCGTTAGGCCCGCCCATTACATTAAGTACTTATAGAAATAGTTATAACAGTAGTTAGGCGAATATAGTGATAACGTATACTATATAGATAAAATACTAGACTATAGAAAGAATAAGCATAATTAATAAGAATACTTGATTAAATAGATAAGTTATAAGGAGGAAGATAATACTTAAGAGCTAGTAGCTAATATTATATAAAACACCTTATATAAATCTCAGTAAAAGGTAAAATAGCCTTTGAGGTATAAGAAAAGCTAAAAGTAGAGAATAAAAACTTAAAAGGAGCGTATATAAGCCTTAAGGACTACGCTTATATTTTACCTATTAAATATAAGCACTTATAGGAAGGCTAGGCGCATAATAGCGCTAAATAGGCCTACTAAGCCTAGTTTAGCCTAAATTAGGCTAAACTAGCTCTACTAAGTCTAATACACGCTACTACACGCTACTTATAATACTTAAAAAAACTTAATAAAAAAAAAGAAAAAATTAAAAAATCAAAGCTATAATTATTAACTATGGAAATTTAAGGTATTAATTAGAAGATAAGGGAAACTACTAAAGGATAGCCTACCTTAATCTAGCCTAACCTAGCCTAATCTAGCCTACTATAGGCTATATAGGCACTGCTAGAACTAAACTATAATTATTCTACTACTTACTACCCTACCTACGCTAAAGGTAGTTAGCTAGATAGAAGTTAACCTTAGCTAGCTACTACTTCTTACCCTTAATCTCTTTTATCTTTTAACCCTTAGCAGCACCCTGAAGACTAGCTTAAGATATAACTAAGGTAGTAACTTTTACTTTGAGGTCTTTAATCTTCTTTTAAAAACTAGCTAATATAGTATTAACTTAAGCATTTTATAAAGAGGTTAGTATAGCCTAAATTAGCCTAAATAAGTCTAAAGAGGGCTATACTTTACGATTAGGGGTGCTACTAGTAGTCTTAGCTTTCTTTATAAGGGTATTAATATGCTTTTACTAAAGTAACTTAGTTATAGCGTACTTAGCATTAACTTCTATCTTACTATAGCCTATAGCTTCTTTATAAATACTAGAGCTAGAATTATTATTCTTAAAGATAGCACTAGATAAGAGGAATAGCTTAGAGGTATAGGGATAATACTCAAGCTAAGTTAGCCTACTCTAGCCTAAATAGGCTTAATCCAAGGTACTTATAACTTAAGTGCTTTAATAATAAGCTTACTAAGCTTAGAGAGGCGATAAATAGTCATATTATAGGTAGGGTAGTTATTAAAACAATCTCTAAGAGTACTATCAATAGTCTATAGCTACTAGTTAATAAAGGGCTAGTTAATATTAAGGTTAGCTAGGCACTACCTACGTTAGTCCAGTCTACTTTTGAGAGGCCTAATTTAGGCTACTTTAGACTAACTTACTATAAAGTAGTTATAACTAAGTAGAATACACTATAAGCACTTAAAAACCTATATAAAGGCACTACTATTATTTAGGTAGACTAGATAAGCTGTCTATACCTTCTAGATAGCTAGGTTAAAAATATTAAAGATAATATAGCTAATTAGGCTAAAAACTATTAGCTTATTATAGGCAAAGGTAGCTATATAGCAAGTATAAAAGTAAAATAAGCACTTAGGGTAAAAGGCGAAGAGGTTAGAGATAGTAATCTTATCTAGCTTACTAATATCTAACGCTATAGTATACGTGCTAAGCTAAAGAGGGCTAAACTAAGGTAATAAAAGTTAAAATAGCGTAGGTAGAGATAACTTAGTAGTACTTAAGTTAGTTAAGGCTAGAAAGGTAAATAACACTTTAAAGAGTTCTAGAATAGGCTAAAGAGGCCTAATTTAGGCCTACTTAGAGTAGCCTTATATATATAAACCTTAGGGAGTACTAAGAAGAGAAGAAGAACTAGAACTTACTAAAGAAAAAAGAGGTGCGTAATAGAGGAGAAGGCTAAAGAGATAAATTAAAGTAAACTAATCTAGCTTAAAAGATTACACTAAGACGCTAGCACTAGCGTAATACATAACTTTTTTTCTTTACTACTAAACGCCTAAGCGCTAAGTAGCTACGCTAGCACGCTACTAGCGCGTATATAGGACTCTTACTTTTACTAGTAAAGGTAGCGTATCTTATAACTCTTACTACTCCTCTATACTTATAGCAACTACTTAAGAGGAACCCTACTAGTATAGTATATAACTACTACTATATAATATAGTATAGTATTACGTAATTTACTCTAAATTACTCAAATCTAGAGTTGATTGCCCCCCTCTACCTATACAAAGACTACTTAGGTGTAGCTAAAATAGTAATACCCTAAAAAGGGAGATATTATTAGGCACTACGGGGGGATGGCGCAGTGGTGGAGCGCCGGGAAAATTTTCTGCTGTCTCACGTCAGCAAAGATCGAAGGTTCGAATCCTTCTCCCCTCACAACCATATTTATGGTCCACCCACATGAGAGAGTTACTCATTAAACTACCTATTCGACTGAGAGAGTTACTCTTTAAAACTTGAGAGGAAGACTTATTTAAAGTGGAAGGTCTAAGAGAGTTACTCACTAAAAAACTACTAGGCTACGAGCCTCACCTTCATTTAGATAACCCCCTACATTGTACCTACTTAATTTGTACCTAGATTAAATTCTAGCCTACGTAGTTACTTGCAGGCCTTAAGCCTGCACGTCTTATATAGCCCTTTGGGCTGAGAAAGGACGTTAAACTACAATAATAATAACAATAATAATAATAATAATAATTAGGCACTACGTTCTTAGCTATAGGAGGAGGCTTAGTTAAGAGCCCCTTAGCTAGCTCATAGTATATAAGCCTTAAGCCTATATAAGAGAGAGGCTAAGAATTTGCCTTAGAATATAATACTACCTGCTGCTACTATTAAGCCCTCACTTTCCTGTTCCGTGTCTAAGTTATCAGTAGTCTTAACAAATAGCGACTCAGCTAATATAGTAGATTACTATACTACTTCTACTATAGCCTTTAGCACTTAATTACTACTACTAGGCTTAGCTATAATACTAAGTTTTAGCTAAGATAGCTACTTTATAGCTATCTTAGCAGCTTTATATAGCTTTGCTAGGCTACTAGCTAGGTTACTAGCTTCTACTACTACTACTACTACTATACTACCCAGCTACTTACTCTACTTACCTAGCTGCCTACTTAATTTTCTTACTACTACTTACGTATAGCTTTGCCTATAGAAGCTTTATAATAGAGCTTTAAAATAAGCCTCTAACTGCCTATTTTAGCTACCTTAACTACTTAGCTATTACGTAATATCTTTATTTCTTATACTACTTACCTCTCTACTTAATTTCACTACTAAACCTAAGTAGTAAAAAGCGTAATAATAATGAAAAGCTCTATTATAGTTAGCTAACGTAATTATTATATTACGCTAGTTCTAGCTTTTTTAATAAGTAGCTAAGATCCTATTTTAGGCTGGTTTTTAGGGTATATAGAATACTAAAACTTAGGTAATATAGCTAGTTTTTAAGTATCACTTTTCTGCTTCTATAATTTCTATTTTAACTACGTAATACTACTTACTTATTACTTATATACTAGCTATTTTTAAGTACTTAAGATTACTACTATATAGCTATATAAGCGTAAGTAATATATAATACTACTAATAATGCAGCCAAGCGCGCTATGTAGGGAGCCCCAGCTTCAAGGTGGGTGAGATAGCTATTGGTGGTGGGTTGTTTAACCATTGCCGTAATTTTGTGGTTAAGATTTGCGTAATTGAAATAGCTTTCAAAATGAAATGTATTTATAAACAGTAGGCTGCCTAGCAAAGTCTACTTTGCTTACAAATTCTAGATTCTGCCCAAGCTCTTACTCTTTATAGATCATAATCACAATACATTACTACGCATGTATCTTATAAAGAGTATAGAGTATTCTATATTTGATACATTACTGCGCTGTGGAAGCCGCCGCGTCAGCACGTCAAAATCACTCACAAAACATACAGGGGCGAAATAGACGAAGGAAATAATATGAAGAAAGCCCGCACCCCACACGCCGCTTACAAGGTGCAGTCTTCTTTCTTTCCCTCACAGTAGGATTCTAGCCATGTTATCCAGAACCAGGACATGGATTGCCGCTTCCTGCATAGGCTTCTGCCTATTCTACGCAATGTTACTGCTCTTCAATGGCGGAGCCATGCCTACAGTCGACTCGGCGAAATGGCCCAAGTTTGGGAGCAGCGAGACAACGCATGAGACAAAGCATGGAACAATACACACTGGTCTTGCCACTGACATTGCCAATGATCTTGACGATAACGAGACCAATGCAGAATCCGCACCAGAAGGATCCTTTTTTACCGATTCTGCCAAACCATCTTCGCCCGTAGAATCGACACACGCTACCGCTGCGTCAACCTCTCCGCAGCATACGCCCACTCTCGCGTTTGCAACTTTCCTGACCGGCCAAGCTACCGACGACACATACTTCAATCTGACCCGTACACTCGCCTACCAATTCCTGCAGGCACCCGATACCCGCATCCTGAACCCCGATATTACCTTCATCGTCCTCTGCGGCCGAAAGCTGCCCGAATCGAAGCGCGAGATCCTACGCAAAGACGGCGCAACCGTCATCGGAGTCGAAGATGTCCCCGTACCGTCGTGGATCCAAACAGTGGTACCCCGCTGGTCTGAGCAATTCACCAAGCTACGTGTCTTCCAACAAACGCAATACAAGCGTATTCTATACATGGACGCCGATTACCTGCTTATGAAGCGGATGGACGACATCTTCAACGAGTCTATTGTCCGACAACTCACACCCACACTGTTTGATCGCAAAGACCAGATCCCGGAAGACGAAGAGCCCTTGCCGGCTGAGTGGCTTTTCTCCGCGCGCTCCGAGAATGGTATGACGGGCTCGTTCGACCATTTTGTGCCACCTTTACCCACAGTCACTGCCAACGCTGGCTTCTTCCTGATTGCGCCGCAACAGTCACTGTTCGACTACTTCATGCGCGTCATGCAGCTCGAGGGGCGCTTCAGGACAACCTTTATGGAACAAGACATGCTCAACTACGTCTTTAGAAGAGAGGGACCGATGCCCTGGCGCGAGCTGGACTGGAAGTGGAGTGCAAATTTTGCGAACCAGAGAGACGTGGACAACGGAGTGCATGCGCTGCATGGCAAGTTCTGGGCAGAAGGCCCGCAAGCCGTACGTGACAGATGGAGAAACATCATGGACCAGATGGAGTGGTAGGCGGAGGCGAGAGCGTGCGGAAAGGAATTTGACGCGTAATACCCCCTTGTGTTTAGGTTGGAGGCGTTACTAGAGATGGCGCATGAGGCGTACTGGGGTGGTGCATAAATGCTTAGAAATGGTAATCTGCATATTAGAGATAGGATAATTGAGTGACGGCTCACGCCCTGCTACATCTATTCCGTGATTTATTTGGTACGCCCTGTCTGTCAACAACGTGGCTCAGTAAATGATCACGTGACCTGGTGTTTGGGTAGCGATACGAACCTGTCCGCTGGAATCCGACGATCGGGCCAAGATTGGCCCACGGGTTCACAGCGTTCCACGCGTCCTTGGGGCAACATGTGTGCATCTTGGGCGCACGTTGCCTTCGTGTCTCGCTGCCGTTGATACACGCCGAATTCCGCATCCAGGTGCTGACGAGCAGGCGTGACTCAATAAGGGCTGCCTGATGGCGGCGTCGGCATTAGCGGAACGGGACTAAGCAGCGAGCACTGATTATATCATAACGGTGGTCCGAGCTCCAGTCTCAAATGTGCAACCCGCGCCGCGACCGCCTCGACCCACAACCCTCGTCGCCTTGGACGTCTTTGATCTGCCCCAGCTCTGTGACACCAGAGTCCGGCAATCAGCATTCATCATCAATCGATGCAGGGACAACAACAGACGCCATTCTTCCCCGGCTCACGGCTCACGCACGGCTATCTGACAGCCTCGACGCTTGACCGGCAGCCACTATGCGGTAATCCAGAGGGCTGGGGCCCAATCAGCCCCATACGATACGACTTCACGCCGTGTTTTCTGGATGTGTGGATAGCTGCCGTGGCCGTGTTTGGCATCGTGGGCGGAGCGGGCGCGTTGTGGTATCTCTACCGCAACTGCACGCCGCAGCCAGTGAAGCGCAACTGGCATTTCTTCGCAAAGTTGGTATGCTTCGCCTTGTACAACGAGCCGTGACGTGTTTTGGATGGCCGCTAACATGTCACGCCCTACAGACAACCATCGTAGCACTCATCGGCACGACGGCAGCCCAGGCTGCATTACAAATCGCATACTATAAACACGTCTGGGCTGGTGACTTCCGCTTCTGGACTACCATTCTCACCGCCGTCTCGCTCCTTGTCATCTTCCAGATCCAATACATTGAGCACTGGAGATCGAGAAATGCCAACGGCGTTGCGCTCTTCTACTGGCTCCTCCTGCTAGTTTCGTACGCTGTCAAGCTTCGCTCTCTCATTTCGCAGCAAATACACCGCGAACATGTGGCGTACTTTGCAGTCTTCTGCACGAGCGTGGGTTTGGCGGGGCTTTCCTTTATTCTGGAATGGCTGGTGCCAAAACGCATGAGCGATTATGACATGCTCGGCGACGACGACGAATGCCCGTACGAATATGCCGACGTGTTTTCTGTCTTGACGTTTGGCTGGATGACGCCCATGATGAAACGCGGATACAAGAGCTTCCTCACTCAAGATGACCTATGGAACCTGCGAAAGCGCGACTCGACTCGAGCGACCATGTCGACGTTTGAAAAGGCCTGGGAACATGAAATGGAGAAGAAGAACCCGTCGCTTTGGATCGCTCTGTTCCATTCCTTCGGTGCGCCATACCTTCGGGGAGCCCTCATCAAGACTGTCAGTGACGTCTTGAACTTTGTCCAGCCCCAGCTGCTCAGGCTACTTATTACCTTTGTGCATTCGTACAGCACCGACAAGCCACAGCCCGTCATCCGCGGTGCTGCGATTGCCATTGGCATGTTTGTTGTTTCAGTCTCCCAGACGGCCTGTCTCCATCAGTACTTCCAGCGCGCATTTGAGACTGGCATGCGCATCAAGTCTTCGCTCACCGCTGCCATCTACGCAAAGTCAACCCGCCTATCCAACGAAGGCCGAGCATCCAAGTCTACCGGAGACATTGTCAACTACATGGCCGTGGATACGCAGCGTCTACAAGACCTTGCGCAATACGGCCAGCAGCTATGGTCTGCTCCCTTTCAAATTGTCTTGTGTATGCTCTCGCTATATCAACTGCTTGGTGTGAGCTGTTTCGCAGGAGTAGCTGCCATGTTTGTCATGATTCCCATTAACGGTGTGATTGCACGATGGATGAAGACATTGCAGAAAGAGCAGATGAAGAACAAGGACTCGCGTACAAAGCTGATCTCGGAGATTCTCAATAACATGAAGTCGATCAAGCTGTACGCCTGGACTACCGCCTTTGCCAGCCGCCTGAACACTATCCGAAACGACCAAGAACTCAAGACCCTACGCAAGATTGGTGCCACCCAAGCCTTCTCCACATTCACATGGTCCACTACACCGTTCCTTGTATCTTGCTCCACATTCGGCGTCTTTGTACTTACGCAAAACCGTGCCCTGACAACCGACATTGTATTCCCAGCGCTTACACTCTTCAACCTCCTTACCTTCCCTCTTGCTATTCTCCCAATGGTCATCACCGCCATTGTCGAGGCTAGCGTTGCCGTGGGCCGTATTACCGGGCTATTGACTGCCGATGAGTTGCAGGAGGATGCCGTCATTCGTGAGGATGCCGTAACCGAGACCGGCGATGAGTCGGTCCGCATTCGTGATGCTAGCTTCACCTGGGACAAGAATGCTGAACGCCGGGCTCTGCACGACATCAACTTTGCTGCGCACAAGGGCGAGCTCGCGTGTGTTGTCGGTCGTGTCGGTGCGGGCAAGTCTTCGCTCCTCCAGGCGGTACTTGGCGATTTGTGGAAGATCCATGGCGAGGTCGTGCTAAGGGGAAAGACAGCCTATGTGCCTCAGCAGGCTTGGGTTATGAATGCGTCTGTCCGTGAGAATATTGTCTTTGGTCACCGTTGGGATCCGCAATTCTACGAGAAGACTATTAATGCCTGTGCTCTGCGCGACGACTTTGCATCCCTTCCTGACGGCGACCAGACCGAGGTTGGTGAGCGCGGTATCTCCCTATCGGGCGGACAAAAGGCACGTCTCACCTTGGCTCGTGCCGTGTATGCTCGTGCCGACATCTATCTGCTCGACGATTGTCTGTCGGCCGTTGATCAACATGTTGCAAGACATCTCATCGACAATGTACTTGGTCCCAAGGGCTTGCTCGCGGGCAAGACGAGGATTCTCGCCACCAACTCCATCCCAGTCTTGATGGAAGCTGACATGATCCTGTTGCTTCGCGAGGGCAGAATTCTCGAGAGGGGCAGCTATGGTCAACTGATGGCAATGAAGGGTGAAATCGCCCAACTGATCAAGACATCTCAAAACGAAGACCAAGGAGAGGACGACAGCACTCGCACGTCTGATAGCATCATAAGCGACGAGGACAGCACGGTTTACGGTGGTGGTAGCCCCAATGGCGCCGACGATGAAGAAGACCAAGCCGAAGCCGAAGCAGCACAGGAAGGTGGCGCTCATCTCGCACCTTTGAGAGTCGGCGGTGGAACTGGTCGCAAGTCGAGCTTCCAAACGCTTCGCCGTGCGAGCACGGCCAGCTTCAAGGGGCCCCGCGGCAAGGTCACTGATGAAGAGGGTGCGCCACTGAAGAGCAAGCAGACCAAAGAATTCCAGGAGCAGGGCAAGGTCAAATGGGCCGTCTATGGCGAGTACGCAAAGACGAGCAATCTCGTTGCCGTCACCATCTACTTGTTGCTCCTTGTTGGAGCCCAGACAGCTTCTATTGGTAAGTCGCAGGGCTTTGTGTGTTTCCAAAGGGCAATCTGCTCGGTGCTGAGCCATCGAATTATCGCTTTTTCGTTTCTCTAAAGTGAACGCTAACATCCTGTAGGTGCAAACGTGTGGCTCAAACATTGGTCGGATATCAATC
Source organism: Exserohilum turcica Et28A (assembly GCF_000359705.1). NCBI lineage: Eukaryota > Fungi > Ascomycota > Dothideomycetes > Pleosporales > Pleosporaceae > Exserohilum > Exserohilum turcicum. The sequence goes on along the minus strand of NW_007359948.1, from coordinate 1,176,123 downwards.
AGCGGTTCGGGGGAAACCCTCATGTTGGCCGATACATTGGCATCTACTTTGCGTTCGGTGTGGGGTCTGCCGCTCTTGTGGTGGTACAAACGCTCATTCTATGGATTTTCTGCTCCATCGAGGTAGGTGTCTGCTTAACTCGGCCAGCTTGGCATGCATCGAGGGCTTTAGCACTGACAATCCATGTAGGCTAGTCGTAAGCTACATGAGCGGATGGCGTTTGCCATCTTCCGCTCACCAATGAGCTTCTTTGAAACAACGCCTGCAGGACGCATCCTGAATCGGTTCTCAAGGTAAGTCGTCATTCTTACTCCAGGTCATACTGCGGGCCGCTCCATGCTTGCCGGCGAACTGCTCATCAAAGAATCTCCGCGGAGCATTATCCCTTGCGTATACCAACACATACTAACTTTATGTGCCAGTGACATCTACCGAGTAGACGAGGTATTAGCGTAAGTCTCTCTTCAAACCACAATACACGCACAGCTAGTTGGCTAACATAGTCTCGTAGCCGAACGTTCAACATGCTCTTCGTCAATTCCGCCCGAGGTATGCAGCCACCCCGCCCCATCCCGTCCCGTGTAACACTTGACTGACTAGAGTAGCCGGCTTCACCCTTGTTGTTATCTCATGGTCGACGCCAGCATTTATCGCTCTGATCATACCGCTTGGCGCGCTATATCTGTACATTCAGCGATATTATCTGCGCACGTCGCGGGAGTTGAAGCGCCTTGACAGTGTCAGTCGAAGCCCAATCTATGCGCACTTCCAAGAGAGCTTGAGCGGCATGAGCACGATTCGCGCCTACAACCAGCAGAAACGCTTTGAGATGGAGAATGAGTGGCGCATCGATGCCAATCTACGTGCTTATTACCCTTCCATCAGCGCCAATCGATGGCTCGCTATTCGTCTCGAGTTCATTGGCTCCGTCATCATCCTGGCTGCTGCAGGTTTCTCCATCATTTCCGTCGCAAATCACAGCGGACTTTCGGATGGCTGGGTCGGTCTAGCCATGTCTTATGCGCTCCAGATTACACAGAGTCTCAACTGGATTGTCCGACAGACTGTTGAAGTGGAGACCAACATCGTTTCTGTGGAACGTGTGCTTGAGTATGCTGCATTGCCCAGCGAGGCGCCTGAGATCATCTCCAAGAATAGACCACCAATCAGCTGGCCATCGCAAGGTGCCGTCGCCTTCAACAACTACAGTACCCGATACAGGCCTGGTCTGGACTTGGTGCTCAAGAACATCAACATCTCCATTAAGCCAAAGGAAAAGATTGGAGTTGTGGGCCGAACGGGTGCTGGCAAGAGTTCACTCACTCTTGCGCTCTTCCGTATCATTGAACCCACGGAAGGCTTTGTAAGCATCGACAATCTCAACACAAGTACCATCGGACTTTTGGACCTTCGTCGACGCCTGGCCATCATCCCTCAAGATGCTGCGCTCTTTGAAGGCACTGTTCGCGACAACCTGGACCCTGCACATGTACACGACGACACTGAGCTGTGGAGTGTCTTGGGTATGCTCTTCTCTGCTCGTAGTATTGCATGATAACTAACAGTGCCTCAGATCACGCACGCCTCAAGGAACACATCTCATCTATGCCAGGCAAGCTCGACGCTGTCGTCAATGAAGGTGGTTCCAATTTCTCTGCCGGTCAACGCCAACTCGTGTCCCTCGCCCGCGCTCTGCTTACGCCCTCCAATATTCTCGTCTTGGATGAGGCCACCGCCGCTGTCGACGTTGAAACCGATGCCATGCTGCAAAGCACTCTCCGAACAAGCATGTTCAACAACCGCACAATCATCACCATCGCCCACCGCATTAACACGATCCTAGACAGTGATCGCATCATTGTGCTGGACAAGGGCGAAGTCAAGGAGTTTGATAGCCCAGCAGAACTCGTGAAGAAGAAGGGCCTGTTCTTTGAGCTTGTCAAGGAAGCCGGTCTGCTCAATGCGCTGGATATGTCGCAGTCATCGTTGTAGTCGTTATTTTGCTTTGTAGGGAAAGGAAAATAGCGTGTAGCAGATTTGTCTCAGCATACTACGCGGATTCAATGGGAAAAATCATGTAATGCCTCTGTCTATAGTAGGTATGCCGTGGGGGAGTTCATTGGGTCTGCTAATGAGCTTTTTCTGCTTTGTGGCATACGGAAAGGCAATACTGTAATTGCTGTCGACAGTCAAGAAGCATAAAAAAGCAGCCGAAATTTCCATATCAAAAGCCAATTTTGATACACAGGTGGAGGAGGACAACCAGTAGGAAAGGAAAGGAATAGTTGGGTAAGGGTGTAGGGTAGTGTAAAGCGCGCTTCTATGAGAACAGAACGAACTACACATAAGTAGCAAGATTGTAATTAAACATTGAACTTTTTATCCTCTGTCTTTCTCTGAAATGTATCCTTCTTCACTTGCGAGGATGCGTTTGTTCGTCGACCCTACAGAACGTTTTTCTTGCCTCTATAATCTTTTTTTCTTCTCTTTCTTTTCCCATTTCCCTTGTCGTATCTTGTTATTCTTCCTATGTCCTACATCGCGCTAGTCGTACTGTGATCATAATACTGCGCACTTGACTGTCTGTCTGTCTATCTATTTACGTACAGTAAGACGTACATACCACTTTCCTTCGCATCTGTCGTTGATATTCTTTCGCTGCTTAAATACACATTGTGATGAAACATTCGCTTTACATGATTTCACAAACACAAACATGCATCTCTGCTGTCTGCACTCTCGGTACAAAGGATATACGCGATGGTTTCGTCGTGCGTTGTTGGTATGTATATGTGTGTTTGAGGAGTGAGCGATGCGTCATGTGTGGATTTACACGTGCTTAGCGAGCAAGTAGGGTATGTACTGTGTATTTCTTTGTTTTTTTTATAGTGTAGGCATTTTGATTCCATTTCTTTCATGTATCGAGTACGATGTGTGTGTCATGTAGCTTAAAGATGGTGCTTTGAGTATTCGTGGTGTTGGGGATCAGTCTTGCTATTGTAGTGATATTTTGTGTGGGAAAATTTGTGCGTGTTTTCGAGCAAAGTGTTTGGGTTGAGCAGAGAGATTTTTGGTGGTTTGGCCGGATACAGCTTTCTCTGTGACTTGGACGTTGTTCTTCTTGGGGGGTGAGAAATACCATTGGGGTGTCACGATGGAACTTTTGTTGGTGTTTACTCAGCACGTGGTGGATATGCTGGACAACAATGTGAGTACTAGCAAATAATACTCATCTTTGATTGAAACTTTCATTCCGTGAGTGATCAGAGTCATCCAAAATGACATAGGCGCTTGTGGTCGAAGCGCGTCGGTTGACAACAACCGACTTGCAGTTGGATGACGCTTGTTGTCTGGCACATATTCCGTCCCTCTCAAACGTAGAAAAGGGAAAAATCTCCGAGCTCAACCATAAGCCAGTATCAAGTGCAAACAGTCAAGGTAAATACTGTTAGGCGGTCTACGATACCGAGCCAATAGCCCTCGTCTGTAGGAGCCCGCTGCCAAGTTCTAGGCTCATGCAAAGGTGGTGTAAGGCCGTTACAAGCTGCACGTTTCAGCACGTACTCATGCAGATCAGCATCGCGGGAGCGGGAATTGCCGTCGGTGAGGGCAAAGCGTATGAAATCTCGTTTGTTACACTGCCTACACGAGGTCTTGAGGTTGACTCGTGAGGGCGGTCTGTGCCCATCTCGCGTGGGGAAGTATTATCTGCCGTCGCTTTATGACGGTGGCGTACAACCACTAAGCCTTTGAAGGCAGGAGTGAATGGAACGACTGGCTGGCGGAAGTGGATGAAGAGCCGAGCGGGAGTGTCAACCGTCAAGCGCGGGATGCTGTGACCAAGCGATTCGTTTAGAAAACCCCTGCCGGCATTGCATTTCGAGCATGCATTACAGGATCTCCGCAATACCGTTGCACGCGCTCGGACCTAGGCTCCTGGATACCGCATATGTGTTGGGATCGATTCGTTCAAAAGTCATGTGGATTCAGCTGATGAATCAGTCGTCCAACGTTCAAGGTGGAACACAAGGGAAAGCGGCATCCCGCGGAAGTCTGCAGTAGCGGGTCCATCTGTACAAAGGCCGCAGGAGTTAACTAACGAAGTGCATGCGATCGCTAACGCAGTTTAAACGCTGATACGGATCTACCCAGCCTCGTGCAAGATTGATCACAAATTCTGCCAGCCGCCTGGTAGGCGGTCATATGTATGGAACGATTGAGATCAACCGATGTAGATTGATTATGCATCACCAGATCCCAATCGCAGGGTTTCCACGATGATAGCCGATGGCGTGAGTTGGTTGGTAAAAGCAGGAGAGTGATTTCCCCAGCAGTCATGCCACATAACTACCGGGACCTGACCATTCAAAGACCACACGGGTTTTACGGCTCCGAAATGCCAGTGCGAGGATGTCAGGGTGGCCAAGTCGGATGTCAAGTGTCATCGGAACGCTACCATCTGCATGATTTCAACCACCCCTGGCTATCAGTCGTAGCCGAGCCCTCAAAAGAAGCGGTTGAATTGGCTGACGTGGGGGGCACAATTGCAAGGTGATCTGTAAGAAGAATCTAATTTAGCGTGAGCATGGTCATGGAAATGGTCTTCTTATTCATTTCTCGAACCTGGGCCGATCGAATTGTTCATAACGACAGAGTGAGTCGGTCTGAAGCTTCAGTGACGGTGGTTGGGCAGCACTGAAGCAAGACCTGCATGATGAAATTGAATGCAGGCGACCCCATGTGCGCCACCGTCGGTTGTGACGCCACCTGTATACATAATTGCGGTGAAAGCGATTGACATCCCAGCATACCTGCAGCGTGTCGTATATTTTGGTGTGATCTGATCCAGAGACCCCCCGCACAAAATCCCAAGATGGCTATAGCGCGCGCCGGGGAATGTAGGCGATACGAAACAGCGTTCCCACCAGCGTTGACGAAGCAAGACCTGGTCGAGTCGAGCCTCATGCCATTCGATAACTGCTATAAATCGCCCCAAAACCTCCGCGGACTGGCATCTTGTAATACATACGTTAGGTGTTTGCTATCAGGGGTCGTGAAAACTCTTGCTGCCAAGTGGATGCGTGGTTGTAATAGATGTAGGAGGATGGAGTCGATGGCCCCTGGGCCTTGTCGGATGAACGGGACTGGCCTTAAATCCGCAGGGGCACAGTTAATAGAATCGGTTCTATTGCTGCTGCCTCCCTTGAGATCTTGTTCGTTACCTTCCATCCTTGACTCTGCGATTCTGTTCTGGTTCGCCACATAACAATCCTCTGAAAACCGATCAGCACTGCGGCCAGTGGGTCACACTCCTTCCCCTCCATTACATTATCCAGCCTCGCCACGTTGCCAATCGAAAATCGAAAATCGTGGTGCGAAACGACAAGCTCTTCACTGTTTGGTAGAACAGCAATAGCCAATTCTGGGGTTGACTGTTCCTGGAATTGGACTTGAGAGTTCTCCGCAGTTCTAACAAAGAGGCATCATTCTGTACCAAACAAGGGAATAATTGGACTCTATACCTTCAGGTAAGCATGATCCACACAGCTGCCTACCAGTAACCTGGATGTGCGCAATTCAGATGTCATGTCCAGCCAATTATGCCTGCGCCCTTCGGATCGCACCGTCTCTTATACTTGACCGCAGGTTGGTTATAGGCTTACAACGGGTGATATATGTTGGGATGAGACATAAGCTAATTGTCGTTTAGGTCGCTGGTAACTGCAGTTGCTGTGCTGTCCTCGACCGCCATCTGGAATACACGTCAACGTGTTGAGCAAGCCGCTAGCCAATTGCCCGGTAGTTTGTATAGCTTTACTAGCTGCATATCGATACTTATTACTAGTCCTTTATGGTGCGGTCCCGAGCTGTGGGCCCATCCGGTGGGCAACAGCCAAAGCGGTTCAGGAGTGACGCTGTAATGCAAGGAGACGAATACGGCGAGGATCCCTGGGCGTATGGCGGCGGCGGTGGGGTTGATCGAGGGTCATCGGTGAGTGAGGTTTGTTTTTTCTTGTTTGTTTGCAGGTATCGTGGATTTGGGTCGCTTCCGACTCGCTCCTACACAACATCAGCCTATGATTAGCAACAACGATGGGAATCCTTGCTGAACTCTCCAGGCAAAATCTTCGGGCCTTGGCGAAGTAACCGTCAAGCATGACGATTCGGCAGATGAAGTTGCCATGCCCACTCCCATCGCACAGACTTGCTGGAAAGTAATCTCTCCTAATGGCTGTGAGCAAGTGTGTTACGAGCCGATTCCTGGCTTTGAGCACCTATGGAGTAGCCGGGGCCCGATACAGAGAGCCACCGGCTTCGCCGTGCAGCCCAAAGCTATTGCTGTGCAGCCTTACCAGCCGGTTACGCCTCTTATGCCGGGTCAGAAGTCTAGAGGATCCCGGCAAACCGCGCGGAAGAGAACTCGGTCAACTGGACGAGGCTTTCGTTCGCGGCACATCACTCGTGCACTAAGCGAAGAGGAGGAAGATGAACAGCTCGAATGTGATGTCAAGATCTCAGTCGGGCAGTCATACACATTCTACATTGGTGACATTGATGAATTGAAGAAATTCTTTCGTCGTCGGCTTGATGAGCTCACTATGAAGCCAGTACGGCCTATCGTCACACAGTGGATCAGAAGGCTTGAACCCAGGCGTTTGAGTCTTTACGGCCCATACCATAAGAATCTACTCAAAAGTAAACGAGGCATACCCCCTTGGTGGCCACGTGGTGTTCAATATGTAGAGCCGGCACACCTGAGCAAAACAGGTATGACGTTACCCCGATCCTGACCATGTACCAATAACTAACACTTTACAGAACTCTTGATTCTGGCCGTCGATGTTATGCTTCAGCACCGTCTCATCGACATAGATAAGCGTAGAGGTTCCTGGGTAGCGGAGCTTCGGAAAGCAGCACAAATCGCTATTGATTCCATACCTCGGGGCCAATTCTCTTCGTCCAAAGGATCAGACTTCAGCGAGAAGATGCAAAGGCGAGCCTTGGAAGAGATTCTGCCCAACTTGTTCGAGGTTGCGCAATTATACGAGGACCACTTTGCACGCCATGGACACTATGAAGGCTCTGGTATACCAGATCCTGGCAAAGGAAAGCATGTAACATGGCAACCACTTATGAGGCCAATTCGTGAGCCGGTCGCTCCTAAAAAGCGCCTTCGAAGAACCAGACCAGCCCCGGCCTCCAAGTTAGAGCCCGACACTGACGCATTGGGAGATGAGACCGAAGTTGATGATAGTGTTACTTCATTGTATCTGCGCAGTAAGCAACTGGCATCGAATCGAATTGACATGTCGAAAAGCGCCAAGTCAACGGCCATCCGGGACCCGACAACGCCCTCTTCTCGTGGGGCTGCGGCTGCTGAGCTTCATAGCTGCTCTTGTAGTACCACAGTAACACCCAATGATTCGTTCGGACAGTCAATGCAGGGGCTTCTTCTGGAAGAAGAAGCAGACTTGGATATCGAGATGACCGCCCCTACGCCGCTGCACAACCACACGTATACCAACGACAGTCAGCTAGTTCAGTACTTTTATGGTCACCCTAGCTATAACGCCCACGCCATTCAGCTGCAACAGGATGGATGTGCCCTTACTGGCACGTCGCGACCCACGTTTTCCCCAGCTACTGCACCTGTGTATCAACCCTCACTTTCGGGATTCGACACGCACTTCGCACTTCCTGTCGATAATACAATGTTCCACGAGGGCACCAGTTTCCCGCAAAGCTATGACCTGTATGATCCATCATCGGCTAATACTCTTGAATTTCTCGATGGGATTCGCAGTCATTCCAGCGTTAGCTGCAAGACCGAGGCGACTCGACACTGACCTCGTACAACACAGTGTTTACCTTTTCGGAGTATGTTTCCAGTTTCCTTTGTTTCAACCTTCAGCGCCATGGATTTACGACGCCAACTCTTCCTTTACCAACTTCAACTTTCTATATATCTCTTACATTTCCTTGTTAGCTCAGCAAAGGGATTTTGCCCAAGGCTGGTTGCTTCGGCACAATTGCTGGAACGTGTTTCGATTTGTCAATTGCTTGGCTCCGAATTGCTCAGTCGATCATGTCTTGCAATATACCCTCTACGACGTAACGCCGCTCACGAATGCATTGCAACGACTTCGACACAGATTCATGATAGTTTGAAGGAGATGGTAATTTGAAATGGTCAATCTTGTTATTGGGGTGGAGATTTGTTTAATGCAAGGGGGATGAGCAGATGGAGTGCCAGGAGGGGCCATGAAGGAGACGGCCGATGTACAAACTGTCTCAAAGGGGTTGTGACGTCGCCCAGGTGATTGTATATTGGTAGAAGAGATGCGAGATGGTCACGTATTATTAGCAGAAAATATTTCGGGTACGTTACATTGAAAAACGCTGTTCCAAGGGTCTAGGCAGGTGATGTGTTCAAGTGAAGCGGACCTTGGTACTGGAAGTCCGTGGCTGCAGGAGGTGGTGTCGTGGTGATAGTTAGCCTGAGGGTTTGGGGCAGCCCAGCCACACGTGTGCCAAGGCGCTAGCACCGCGTCACAGGTCCGGGCTTCTGAACCCACTGAAGCTCCATGTTCGCGACTCGAATGGGTCTTTGTTGCATTCTCGCAGCCGACGCCAGTCGTTCTCAACTCGACTCGGCCAGCAACACACGACCCAAATCGCAAGTCAATCGCCCGCCTGTTTTCAGAATCCGGCCATCGCCACGACCGGACGGTGACGGTGACGTTGCTCCCTGATCGCGCACTGCCAATATACTTTGTCACACGGTCGCGACCATGACGACACCGCGTGGTGGGAGAGGCGGCGGAGGCGATCGAGGGCGTGGCGCACGAGGCCTTTATACCCCGAATACGAATCGTGGACGCGGAAAGAACAGCGCGCAGAGCGATGACGAGCGACCGTCGCAAGGCCTCTACACGCGTGGACAGGGACGACAGCAAGGCGGTGGTGGGAGAGGTGGTCCAAATGGCAATAGCGGTCTGAACGCGCGCGGCCATTTCAATAACTCGTAAGTGCCCGTATTTCTTCTGACTCGGGAACAGGTCGTGGGCGGACCAAGGGCGCCATCATCGGGATGCATTTTCAGACCATCACCACTGCTTGCGACATATCACAGTCGAGGACCTCCTATGGCCGCTCGCGGCCTATTCTAACCGGCTGCTTCCAGGAACACGCCCGCCTCGAGCAAGACAACCGCACCGACTTTCGCACCCCACGAATATCAGAAGCGCCTCCAACATGTAAGAGCAATCATAGACATGCAATCAAGCAGGGCTGATATGGGTAGATCAAAGCGGAGCGACCCAGGATCCGCGAGCAATTCATCAGAAATGGCCTGATGAACCCAGAGGGTCAAATGCGCCTGAGCGACTCGGTCAAGCTCTACGGCATATGTGAAGAAATGTGTCCGGAATACGAGCGTGTGCGTCGCATTGTTGAGCTTGATGTCAAGGCGCCAGAATGCGTGAGTATCAACTACACAGCCTCAAGTTCTCCCGCTAACATGCACAGACGCCCGAGACGCAACACCTCCCCAGCCGTAGTCAGCGCGTACCAGACGAGTCGCGAATGGTCAAGGCATATGCGCGCTCTGCAGCCGGCATGGACGTGGAATTGGTCTCGGAAATCCGCTCACCAGCCACTTGCCTGGTAAGTCGCAAGCTGCCTATACACGCCAGTAAATTAACAGCAGCAGAAAACGCTCAAGTATCTTTTTGCACGCCTAGACGAAGATGATTTCGAGTTCCTCCACTCGTGGCTTTGGGACCGAACACGAGCCGTCCGAAAAGACCTACGCACGCAACGCATCGAGAACAAGTCTGATATCGCCATTCTCCTCACGTCTCTGGAGTACAGCGCCCGCTTTTACATGTTGTCGGCTCACCACATGGCTCGGAGCACAAAGGACGACTACTCCCACCAACAGGATGTTGAGCAATTGAACCAGACTTTGATTTCGCTAAAGGAGCGATATGGCGACAACCGGCGAGCGGGCATTGTATCAGACAATGAAGCGGAGTTTTGGGCGTACCGCTTGATCCTGGCACCCATATATGCCAACACACAACTCGAGAATGAATTACATCGCCTGCCCAGCGACCTACGAAACAATCCGCGGGTCAAGACTGCCTTGGAGATATTCCGCGTACTCAAGACAATCATCATCCATCGAGGCTACGACAACTTTGTTCAGTGTCAGTCCAACTGGAAGGTATTCTGGGATCTGATCAAGTCACCGAGAGTCTCGTACCTGATGGCATGCGCAGCTGCCATATGCTTCAACAGAGTGCGCCACGTCGTGCTCGACTCCGTCTGGCGCGCCTATCGAGTCGGCCAGTACAGACATCAAGTCAGCGTCGAGGAGTGGACGACTGGCAAACTGAGAGAAGCACTGGGCATGGATACCGACTCGGAGGCGGTGGATTTTTGTGAAGCCCATGGTTTCGTATTCGAGGTAAACGAAGCAGGGCAGACCTTTTTGGATATCAAACAAAAGAGTTACGAACGGAAGGCTGTGGTTCTACCCAAAGCCGATGTCAAACCCCAGTTCTTCTCCGCGTCGATTGTTGAGGCTAAACGTCACGGCCGGCCACTTTCAGCTGTTGTTGCAGGCTTAACAATTCAGGAAGCCAAAAAGGGCAATTTCTCCTTCCATGACATGTCAGGACAGCATGCTGGTCAAATGGAAGATCAAACTTCATTGTTTGTTCCCGAGAAACCCAACATTTTCAGCCAACAATCAAACGGCCCAAAACCATCAGCTGGTGGGTTCGGCCTGAACCCGACAGCGTCTCCATTCAAATCCAACGACACTCCTACAGGGAGCCCCAATCCTTTTACAAAGGCTCTTCAGTCAGGATTGTTTGACCCTTCCAAAAATCCCATCAAATTCGCGCCGTCAGCTGATACAAATGGGAGCCCACAGCCTAATCCGTTTCTTCAACAGAGTCCTTCGCCCTTCCAGTCTACCCCGCCTACGCCATCAACAAATCCTTTTTTGAAAAACAATACCACTCAACTCCAGCCTGCAACCTCTGTGTCTTCAGGCAATCCATTTCTATCTGGGGGATTCACAGCTGCACAGCCAATGCCACAATCACAAGATTCGTCTTCAAACCCGGAGCTACCTGCGCCAGTTGAGATAGCAAAGCCAGCACCTGCATTCAACTTCAGTGGGACAGGCTTCAATCCTGCGCCTTCCCTGGAAACCCCACAATCCGGGCTGTCTTTCACCCCAGCAGGATCGCCACCCCAGGAAGATACCTCTGCACAAGAGGCTGAGGCACAAAAGGCTGAACAAGAGCGGCGTGAAGCAGCCGAGAGACAACGTCAAGAGGATGAAGCACGAAAACGCGTACAAGAAGCGCAGCAGGCAAAGCAAGCAAAAGAGGAGGAGCGAAGGAGAGAGGCGGCGGCAGTGGCAGAACGACAACGAAAAGAGCAAGAGGAACGAGAGCGCAGAGCACGCGAAGAACAAGAGCAGTTGGCTCGGCAAGCGAGAGAACGACAAGCACAAGAAGAGGAGGCTCGCGCAAGACGGAAACGGGAGACAGACTCCGCATGGCTCGCACTTACGTCCGACATCACATTTGACTCTCAGGAGGGGCTGCTGATGCAGTTCATTGAAAATGCGGTTATTAACATTTCGAACGAAGCAGCACAGTCGGTGGAGATGGAGAGGAGAGTGGCGTATGTGGATCGCAAGTACGAACAATATCTGGTGGAATTGAAACGGGCGGGCTTAGCCAAGATAATGGCAGCGGTACAAAAGAAGAAGCGAATGCAGAAGGCGCGGGAGCGGAGGAGACGCTTGAAGGAGCAGCGTGCTCGGAAGACGTCAACGGAAGAGGGGGGACCTGGAGATGCATCCGTCGCCTTGCAGAGCATCATGCCGAACGGCAATGCAGCGCCCACTCATCAACCAGATGGGTTTGCGGTATTGCAGCGACGGGCCTCGAACGCTCGACGTGCTAAGCGTACTGAAGAACGACGAAAAGTGCAGTCTTCCGAGGGGAAAACAACAACACCGAGCGCAAGCCCTAACAAAGTGCATACTAAGACAACAGGTAACACTTATCATGTTCCACTAAACACAAGCACAAACAAGAGCAACGCTTCTGGACTCGCCTACTCGCAGGCTTATCATCAGGCTGCAGCGACGGCACCTGTAGACCGAACTGAGACGGACTGGTTCAAGCTCCGAGCTATGGGCATCGATCCCAGTAAACACCGCAAACGAAGTTTTGACTTTACCTCTTCCGACGAAGACAAGCCAAAGCAGATTGAGCCTAAGCGCCCTAGATTGTCACCGGCCTCTTCTATGATAGATCATCAAACGCCGCCTACACCTGGGACTATGGAGGAAGAGCAGCGTGGTCGCGCTGAAGCCATCAGGCAATCTTTCAAGAGATCAAGATCTACCATATCGCCATCTCAGTCGATCAGCGGGGTCTTCTCTTTCGATGGCCAATCCTCATACAATGACTCGTCTAGCAGTTTGATCGAGAGGGCTCGAAGGATGATAGACAGAGCCAAGGCTGAAATGCCACCGCCTTCACACACCATTGGCGCAATGTCATATTACGGCGCTGGGTCTTTTGATGGGAATGCTAGCCAGCTTATTGCACGCGCCAAGGGACTCGTACCACGACATGACACGGCAAGGGTAGAACATGACTGGAGTCGCAGCGTGCCCAATCTTGGCTTCTCAGCTTCTCAAGGCCAGCAGTCCATGTATGGTCGCGGTAGCTTCAGCAGTACATTATCGACCAAGGATCGTCCAGCATACTGGGGGCGCACAAGCCGGTTCGTGCCTCGCCATCTCTATGGCCAGGGACCAGAAGCTGTTCGCGCATATCGGGCGCAGCAGGGTCTTAGCAGGTCACCTTCAAGCACACGACCTGCTAGCACAGAACCCCTGAACCTCTCATCTCCAATCCCTACACAACAATCATATGTCCAGTACGCACAAGCTCAGAAGTACACCCAAGAGCAATATAGCGAGACAGAGAAGGCTAGTAGCGTAGACGTCATAGACGCCGATGCAGAAGATTCGAATGCCGTCATGACCGATGACGAATTCATCCAAGACCAGCAGCGCAATGGCGCCACGGCCTCGTATCCCGTCACTCAGTTTCCTCCCGCCCAACTCCATCAAGACTACGACGAAGACGCAGATTCTGAGATGCTGGACGAGGACGATGATGAGGACGATGAACTACTTGACTACGACGAGTACGAAGAGGATGGCGAAGAGGATGAGGTGCTGGAAAGTTACGATGAAGAGGGAGAGGAAGATGAGTCTGCGGAAGACGAGGATGAAGGAGGCGAAAACACCATGAAGCCCGGAGCAACCGAAGACGACGCCATTGAGCTCTCCGACTAACCATTTCATCCATGAGACACCTGTACTATATACATATCAAGGGGAGAGAGTGCGGTTCCACAAGCATAGCGACGGCGTTTTTTTTCTAGTTTCGATTGTTACGCTGAGGGGTTTTTTTTTCGCTTTACGGACAGCAAGGCAAAATGCGTATGGGGGTGTGCGGAAACAAAATGATACCCAGTCAACTATGATGGATATGTTGTGCATTGAATCGATTGCTTGGAAGATTAATGAGTGTGTGACTGGTGCGTGATATGTTCCCAATATGCTGTATATGTCCTACAACACCACTCTTTCTATTGGTTGCAAAGAGACATTCAACCAGGACATGATGGAAGAAGCAAATCCCGTTTAATATACGTGTTTATTCATCCCCTTTCGTATTATATATATCCAAGTCTACCTCCTTCCCCTCCCTTGCTCAGCGCGTAAAGTCATTCATTAGGGTATAATACTTTTGTTATGTTTTTCTTCCTCTTCGTATCCAGCTCCATCTTCGCATGCCTGCTTGCCGTGCATTCCAGAAGCAAGAGAAAGAAGAAAAAAAATTAAAATCAAATAAACCACTCTAATTCCTCATTCCACCACCCACTCCACCCCCATAACTAGCCATATACGCCGCATTCACACTGCGATGGTGCTCGGCTGCATGTCTCTTGACGCCATCCCACATCTTCCTCAGGCTGACATTGAGCTTGTGCTGATGCTGTGTTTTGGCTTCGTTTTCGCGCTCGAGTTGTTGCTGGAGCGCAACGAAGTGGTGCGCGTCGTGGGCCGAGTCGTACGAGGCGCGGCGCGAGTGCGCGGCGGGGGTGGCGAGTGGAGATGTGGAGGCGGAGGTGGAGGTGGAGTCCGAAGTGAGGGAGAGGATGCGTGGGTGGGCGTCGGTGTTGTTCATTTTTTTGGTTGGGGGTTGGGGGTCTGGATGGATAAGAGTGGAAGTTGGGGTTTGATAGATGGGACACTGGTATCCGTTGGTGTTGTTGAGATGGTCTTGTTCAAGGGTTCCTTTTTTTGGGACTGAAGAGTATGTTTGTACTTGTAGGTCGTGGTTATGGTAGTAGGTAAGGCTTGATGTCAAATTCATCTCTCCGTCTAACCCGCACCACTCTGCTTATATACCCCAGACTCTCACACACCGATCAGAAAGAAGAAAAACAAGGAATACGAGGGGGAAAAATTCTCTCACCACGCGCCCCCCCTCCCCATCCATACCATAGACATTCCAGATCGCGAGGCTGTTACACGTGCATCAGAATTGAGTTTTTTTCCCCATTCCTATGCGGCCTTGGTACTGTGGGTCGTCCCATCCAGGTAATAACCATAGGGTAATAGTCGGTTATACGGCCAGTCGAACGGGCAAATCCAGTACGTGCGACCGAATTTGAGAGAAAAAATTGACAAGAATACACCGCAATTACGTCATGGACTGAGGCTCTGTGAAGTGCCCTGACTAGGCCGGACATGGCAGCCGTGATGCCGCAGCAGGCAAAGCGGCATGGCAGGATCGCTGTTAGCCGCCTAGCTCCCGGCAGCCAAATCGTGATGGACAGTGGGTGAATGAGATGCGCATTCGGCTTCCGTCGGCACAGCGCCATCAGACTTTTTATACCGCAACGGCCCACTGCGCAACGACCTCATTGCCGTGTCCCTTTGACACACGAGTTACCTCTAACGGCCATTTTCGTGTGTCATAGCCTGTCTGACTGTGGAATCCAGTCTTTCGCTCGTGCCGTGTTACGGTCGTTGTATTGGTGGCTTGCACACCAACCACCTTGGTGGGTACCTGCATTGCGGCTCAACGGAATCAACGCCCTGGCATCTGGTTACACCGGACGGGGTCGTAATCATCAGACGGACATGTGCGATGGTGATAGGAGGGCCTATGTTGAGGCTACGGAATACAAAGCCGAAGTCCATGCAGGTGTTCTCGGGGCCGCGGAAAGACCGCATGTTTCGGACAGACAAAAAGGAGGTGTACGACTTGATTCCTGGGGAAGAAGAGAAATGTCTAGATGCGTGTACTAAAAATGTAAGGCAATTAAACCCACCATGATTAACCCAAGATATGCTTGCTATAACGCCATCCCATGCTTGACAAGGTTGAACAATAAGCCAGTAAGAAAGGTGTCCATTAATGTCGCGCCGCGTGCGTCCTGCTCTCCTTATGGCGGAGTTGCGTGTCGTTGTCGTCGTCATCCGAGTCGAGGCCTTCCAATTCAAATTCTTCGGCGTCTCTTATTCTGCGATCCACTCGGGTGTAGCCGTTGGCATGTCCGTTGACATGAGGCGCTTCGTCATCGGCTTTGTCATCCTGTTCCCAAGCGTACACGGCATACAAGTGGATCAGTACGTTTACGACTGTACCATGTTAGTTGCAGAAAGTATGTGATGAGCATAAAAGACTCACAGAGAAACAGCACGAACGCAATGCTGAACAAAATCAGCACATATGACACGTGAGTTACGTTTGCATCTGACAGAAGCTGCATCTGCTCCTCCGTAGCACCCATGAACATGAATCCGCCAGCTATCAGCAGGAACGGTGTCATGTACTGGAAGCTGTTCGGGTCTGAGCCATCGGTGTGGATCGAGGTCCTATCCTTGAGCACAAACGAGATTTCGATGATGCGCGCAGCACCCGCAGCCATCAGGGTGTATCCAAAGACGGTATGAATCATGGCCGAAAGAGGCAGATGTTGGGGATGCGCAGACATGGCCCATCCAGTCATGAGGATGACGATACCTGGGATCAGGTTACGCTTGGGCTGGCCGTTGCGCTTCCTGCTGAGCCAGATGCCGACGAGACCGGCTGCCCACCACACAATGCCCATGGAGGTATGTTGCAGGTCGTTGTGGACCCAGGGTCCTCCCCATCGGTGCTCGGTGAAGGTGTTGACGCAACCCCACGCGGCGATGACGAGCGAATCGAAGAATTCCTGGCTCTTGCCTGTCCTGCGCAGCCACATCTGTCCAACTAAGAGCAGGATCAGGAGAATAATACCGTATGCGATGAAGGCGCTGCCCATGATGAAATGCGCCAGGCACTGTCCGGTGTGGTCCTCTCTGCAGAAGCCCAGCGCTGTAATGCCTCCAAAGAGGAACTGCACCCACGTCACCACTGGCAAGGCCTTGCCGACCACGCCATGCACCTTGACTATGATGTTGCGTATCTTCCCGTTGATGCCCTTTTCCAGGTGGAGTTTCAGGTAGATGCCCATGACAATCTGGCTAAGCAACATGAGCATGATGACGGGTACAAATGTCGAGTGGATGTTGTCTGGGGAAAACTGGCGGCCGCCGTGCTTGTGACCGAGGAAGTAGCCGATGATGGCGAGGACGGTGCCGACGCTCTGGACTGGGACGTGCCATTTCGACCGTATTATCTGGTAGGAGTGTCAGCCTAGGCCACGGGGTCTATCGATGCGGGCGCATCTTACGCCTAGGACCATGCCCGTGGGGAAGATGATGCCCCAAGCCAGTCCCTGAATCAACATGTGCGTCCATAGTACCGAGTCCTGTCAGCGGTAAGCGTGTGTCTATGGCGCTTGGCGGTCTGGTAGCGCGCACGATGGGGTCTTGGGAGATGGCCTCTCCTTCTTGTATCTTGTTCACGGCGTGGATGTGGGCCATGGCTGGGCTGCTGCAGAGGAGCGCCACAAAGGCGGCGCTTCTGGTCAGGAGATGCATCTCGTCGCTCAATCTCCAGATGATCGTGGTTCGGTATACTCGGAGTAGTGCTCCTTTCAGGCGGCAAAGACCGTCTTCGTGCTGCACAAAGGGTTTCAGAGCCGCATTGGGCGGGGGAAGCTGGGCGTGGTGGTCTCCTGGAGGCATGGCGTCGCAATTTCATGCTTACGTACGTGAACCCGCGACGCCTGCCCCTTGATTGGCTTCCGCCGCGCTCCGGACACGAACCACTCTCCTCCCACCCCATCGTCGAACCACCACATGGCTATTGATAAACGCGTCACAGAGATTGCCGACTCGGACGAGGAGCCAATGACGTCTTCGCCATCCGCTGATCCGTGTGATGCAACGGCCGTGGACAAGCCTCCCGATGCCAATACTGCTGCCGAGAACACAGCTGGCGCCTATGTCCACGGCATGGGCGCGCCACTCGACATCGATGCCACTAACATTCATCGCATTGACATGAAGCCCAAAGACACAGTACCGGCGCAAGAAGGAACAGTACCTGGGCCGAGTCATGACGACGGCAGCACCAGTCACGTGCCAGCTGCACACAACGGCATGGAGCGACGAGCGTCATCCACAGAGGAAGCGCAGTCCAGCACAGTTACAAAAGCTTCGAGTGGCACGTCCGCACAGGATGGTAGTCTTGAATCTGCCCACAATACTACTAGTACAATTGACCCGCAAACCCAGCACAGGCAAGCGCTTGCAAGACAGGACCACGTCATGAGCAACGCGTCGCAAACTAGGTCCAAGGATATTAGCAATGACAGCACAAGACAGAATCCAGAACCTGTTCATCCAAGCGACGACGCAGTTTGTTTTAGACCTACTTGTTATTTCGTTTCCTCGCTCACACAACGTAGGTGCACAAGTCTCGGGCCATGCCAGCAAGCATATCTGATGCGACAAGGACCTTGGCAGCAAGGGCGAACTCCAAATCAACCACTCCAGGCCCTACAGGGTCCGACTCGGTCGTCTTGGGGGATGAGCTAGACACTCCTCCACATCCCAATCTAAGTGAGATTCAGGATCAGGAATCGCAAATGAGTGCCGGTAATTGTGGGGCACAAACTGTCCTCCAGGACACCAGCCCGTTCATACCACAGCCTCGGAACTTACAAGGGGAGACTAATATCCGGAGCTTGTCACCCCAAGAGGACTCACCGCCAGAGGAAACTACAGGTTCTAGTCTCAAAGCGAGCGACGCGGCCCCCAAATCCACTTGCAGGCATCAATCTCCTACAGGAACCTCGCCGACTGTCGCACGCATATGCCCAAAGACGCCTCAAGAGATTACTCTATCAGAACTCAAAGCACAGAAGGCTGCCTTGTTGGAGTCGCTGCGTACTCTCCCGGCCATACAAGTCCTCATAGAAGAACTTGCGTCTTCAGATGCTGGGGCAGATGGCGAAAGCGACGAGCCTACCGAGGCAGACATCATGGCCGCAGCGAACAAGATCGTCAAAGGACATATCAAACTGTTGCATGAATACAACGAACTGAAAGACGTCGGCCAGGGACTGATGGGACTCATTGCTGACCAGCGAGCCGTCCGGATTGTCGAGGTTCAGGCAGAGTTTGGTGTTGACGCGGAAGACTAACTGCATCTAGAATGTGGCTTTCGCGCGATCAGGGACGATTGATAAGCGAGAGTGGCGCAATATGGGGGCAACCCAACCTGAGACAAGCTGGCGGAACACCCACTCCAAGTGTTTCTTGCACGCCTGTTCACTACCCATGTGGCCAATTACCTCAACGCTCAATACTCTAGCCCACCAACTAATTCGTTCCATTCAGCATTGCAGCTCCCATCGGCCGATTCGCCTTCGCCAAGTGAATATTGTTTTTTCTGCCAAAGTCTGGAGTACGTCTCTTGGCTTGCACATCTCGTTCGCAATCTGTCCAGACTGTTGAGGAAGGCAAATAGCCAAACAAATTACGCTTAGGTTTATGTTGTTCCATGGTCCGTGAAAATCTCTCACGGGCGCGCCACGAGCCGCAGGGAAGCACCCATACGCAGCCAGATCTCCGGGTACCGAGGATGTACCGATTGGGCGTAAAGACAACTGGAACACTCCCAGCTACAAGGTAACAACGCCACATTCAGCTGCCCTTGATTTTTTATCAGTCAAGAACGCCTTTGCCTTTCTCCCAACCGTGCACGGGGGCCCCTGGCATGAATGCTTCATCTGACATCTCTCAACAATGTGTAGGCTGGCAACTCGGCCAAGCTCGGCCAGCGGGATAGCGGGATAGCGGATCACCTCTTGCCTGCTCAAGAATTGACGCTCGCTCATACGCTCATGTAGTGCGGGTCTTTCTCGGCTATCTCGATATTCACAGTCAGGGGCCGCTGTGGCGACCACAACTGTACCGGACACGCCAGAGAGGACGATACCATACGTATGGAGGTTAAAGTTGGAGTATCCCACCACCAGGTGTTCCATCCATGTCTCGGCAGTCACTGAGCATCCAGAATCGCTATGGCAGCGCTAAGGCTGTGGCGACTGTCCTGGAACGGCAGCAGCGTCATCAGAGCCAGTCGCCATCGTGCCCGTAAGCCTGCAAAGTTGCACTTAAAGGGGCAGTGCGAGACTCTTCTCTTACTGTAAGAGGGTCGGGCAGTGAGACCACGCTGCATATGTGCCTCAAGAATAATCTTTCCAGTCATGATCGGCAGACCCGCACTGAATGACCTAGGGAAGATCATGTGTCGGAAGTGTTCTGGCGACAATTACATCCCGTGCAACTCTTTCTCCAGGCCTAAGCAACAGAGTTTGGTACGGTGCTCTTGATGTCCAACTAAAGTGAGTAGTGCCCGTCAAGCCGACACTGACATGCGGCTCGTTATCCACTTTAAGGTAGGTCTGCCGTACGAGCTTAACCACAGACCTGCCCTATGTCCCGTCAGGCCGTCCCAAACTCTTAGCGAGCTGTGTTCACATGTGGTGATTGGAGACTAGACGGCTCTGAGCTGAACTAGCTTGCTCACTAGCGCCACAGCTGCACGACGCGTGCCGGCCTGCCAAAAGGTAATCCCATGGCTAGTTGGGTCGCCGGTCATGGTCTTTTCGGCACTTTGTGCACCGGCCGACATGGTATTGTCCCCCTACTGGGATTCGGAACGATATATGGGTATCAGAGAAGCCCCCTGCCCTCTAGGATCCCTTTCACCGAGCTTCTTCCTTCCCCGGATTTTGGCCAGATACGTATAGCAGAATGGCCACTGTGCAGGATTTTCAGCTTGCTGCGCTCGCAGCCGGCTTCACAATTGGTTTCGGCTTCCTGACGGTATGGGAGGCGGTCAAGCAGACACGACGGAACCACAGTCCGTTGCGGTCTGCCTACATCTACATGGTATGGGGTGAAATTCTGGTCAACATCCTCATCGGCATCATTGGGTGGCTCTTTCTCAATGATGTGCTTGGGCCGACGTAAGTAGTATGCTCTCCAATTGCGCGACGAGTCTGCTGACGCATGCCGTCTTAGCGTGCCAGTTCTATTCTTCATCCTGTTCTTCTGGGTCTTCCAGATCCAGCTGCTCATGCAAATCATCATCAACCGTATTGCGCTCATCGCAGAACACCGCAGTACAATCCGGTCTTTGAAATGGGGCACTGTTGTTATCATCACTGCCATAAACATCGCCGTCTTCTGTATATGGATTCCGTCGCACACCAGCCCGCCTTTCAGCGAGACGTTTGTCAAGATCAACAACGTGTGGGATAAGGTTTCCAAGGTCCTCATCCTCATTGTCGATGCAGGACTAAACTGGTACTTCCTCCGAACCGTCAAGATCCGCCTGGTGAATCAGCATGGTTTGACCAAGTATGCGCCGCTTGTAGGCTTCAACGGCAAGCTCATGGTCGTCTCCATCGGCATGGATGCCCTCCTCATCGGCCTCATGTTCCTCCACAACCAAGTTGTCTACATCCAGTTCCACCCCGTTGTCTACATGGTCAAGCTCAACATTGAAATGTCCATGGCCTCTCTCGTCGTCCGCCTCGCCCAGGGCAAACCCCAAAACGACATGCACCTCGAAGAATTCAACAGCTCCACCGACCCCGAATCTAACAGACGCTCCGCTACTGGCCCCCAATCCCTGCATCTCACAAACCGCTCCAAGCGCGGTGGCACAAACCTGCGCAGCCCCGGTCTGAGCAAAATCGACAGCGACGAGAGCCTCGACCTCGGCGGCATCCAATGCCGGACTGAACTGCGCATCACACACGAGGATAGGAAGGATATCAGCGAGCGGAGGGACTTTGCAGAAAACAGCTCGCGAAGTAGCAACGAGGCGCCGGCGTCGAGCGTATTCGGAGACGAGACCCCGTTGCACAAGCAGGGGTTTAGGACCCAGGAAAAGGGCTCGTCATGAATGATAGTTTTTTTTATATAGATCTCTGTTCTGTAGCCAGTTTATACTTGTAGTAACGATACCCGTAAGAAAATGAATAGAAAGTTTAATAAAGCATGAAACCACCATTATACTTGTGTCGTTATCGTGACATCAATTCAACGGCAAACGTGAAATAAGGGATATCTGATTTACTGTATCGCATGGTGTGTTTTCAAGGCCATTGCTTCTGCTAGTTGACCTTCAAAAGAGTTATTACCAGCTAATCGTACGACAAAGACGAAATGCAGGGAATAACGGGTTGTGATGCATATTCCCTTGTCCTCTTTCTTTCGTTCACTCTCTGTACCCTATTATTATTATTATTATTATTCCATTAGAGTCTATCTGCAGTCAGTGACTATGTAAGACTTTGGCC
>NW_007359948.1:1117006-1150175 GCF_000359705.1 Exserohilum turcica Et28A | reverse complement strand
GCAGTTGTGGCCCTTCTTTAGTGTTTTTGTTGCCTGTTGGGAGGCGTTTGCAAGAGTAGCTGAGTGATAGGCGAGTTTGGCGGACAGTTTGTTGGCAAACTGGTTTACTACTCTGCCTTTCTCGGTGTAGTCTCTAAAGACGTCTAGTAACTCTAGGAGCTTATCTTGGGCCACATGAGATTCAGCCATAGTTGACGCTTGGAGAATCAGGTCTCTCGCCCAGTAGATGGCCTGCTCCGAGTTCTTGGCAGTTGGTTTTGGGGTAGAGGAGTTCTGGAAGGGGTTTCTGCCTCTATAGGCAGCCTCTGGCGAGAAGTTGGCTTGGCGCTTTTTTGGTGGTAGGATTGGGATTTCAAAGATGCTCTCTTGGCTGGCTGGTTGCTGGGTAGGAGTGGCTGGGTAGGGGTCCTCTCTGTCCATTTCCCTGTCGATCTGAGCCTCTGGGCCTAGGCTCTCTTGCCTCTGTTCTAGCACTTGGGCTTCGATAGTATCGCTTTCTGGTGGCATTCTGTTGCTGGGGTTCTCTTATTACTAAGCAGAGTGGTCTGTGTGTTTTTGTTTTGAGTGTAAGACGTGTCTCAACTATCTGCTCTTATAGCTTATAGCTCCACAGCGCGCACGCTGCACGTCTTAAAACTTGCTATAATTAGTTTCTTGTAAGGGATTTGTATATATTTAACGAAAATTACACCTATTCTAGAAAACTTGACGTTGGTGTGTGATGTCTCTGTACCCTATATACACCGCGTAACTGCATTCCCCGTCTATCAAAGCGCTTAAGATATGCAGCAAAACTGCGATGGCTTCGCACCGAGAAAAAGAATAACCCCTGGGAAGAGCAAACGATTCATAAACCAAGACTCATCGGTATTAGGTAGGAGCCTAATGTGGAGAAGAAGCCAGCTGTGCACTAGTCACATAGATGAAATCTGATGTAAGAAAGAGCATTCACAAAATAACGAACGCTGCAGCAAATGAACAACCAAATCTTGCATGCCGAGCAAATAATAACCTGGAACCATTCCACCTCTCCAGTCTCCGCCACGCTTACTTTCCAGCCCCCCCTTCCCCATTTCCAAGCAAAAGAAAAACCGCTACGCGCGCCAAACGCGCGTGCTTCCAGCTTACTAGAATGCAGTCTGAAACAACGCTTCTTGGCGTCAGCGCCAGGGGAGTAAGAGTAATCCAGATACACACATAGATACCTATGTGACATAGCTTCAGGCGCACCATCGCTCAGGATATCCACCACCCACAGACAAGCCAAGCTCTTGGTCTGCTTATCACCGCCCCCACCGGCTTCAGCTTGCGCTCATGCTCAGCATACACATACACGTATTTATACCCCGCAGTCAGTCTGCGTGTTGGCATCTAGATACATAGCAGTGTTCTAATACACACACAAACACACACACACACGCCATGGCACCCATCCCGATAATCATATGTGGCAAAACGACTGGCGTTGCAAAAGCAGTTTGCGAGGCAATGAAGCCGGATTACGATGGTATGTAGTTAGTTCTATTACCAGCTCCGTACCAGATATCAGTCACCAGAAACATGCGGATGGTACGTAGCAAGCAAGAACTGATTTCAACCTCTCGGGTGTGGCGACAGTAATCCACGTCATGCTTTCAGTTGAAGAGGCGAAATCAAATATCCCGCTGGTCCTCTCTGGTGCCGCGCCTCCACTCAGTAACACCTCGAACCCCGGGTCGCAGCACTATGGCGAGCGACCCGCAGCCATTGTGTTTGGCGGTGGCTTCGACGACGCCACGATCGCCGGGATCCAGGATGCATGTGGAGCACAGGGCGAAAAAGTGCCGTGGTTCCAAACCGATACTACGCGCCAGGCCGAAATGCCAGATCTAAGTGATATCGAGGGGTATGGGAAGGCGACGGCAGCGAGGCTGAAGAAGCGGTTGGAGGAGTTGAAGGTAGGGCGGGAAGGTGCGGTGGAACAGGGCATGTATCTCTTTTGATATTTGGTATTTGTAGGATTGAGAAAAAAGAAAAAAGGAAAAGGATATCTCATTTGCTAATTCTCGTGCGTTTCATAATTATAAAATCTCTGCGTTCTATCAACTCTCCAAATCATATAACAGACAACCACCAGTGCGGAAATTGTAGACGAAAGCCTTGCCTACGGGTTCTTCTCCATTTGCATTAGCCTTTCCCTCTAGCCACTTTGTTCGATATCCCAATAGCAGATCATGCAAGTCTTGCAGATACTTTCGTTCCGCCAGCGGCATCTTTTGGATAAAATGCCGCCACGATTCTGCATCACTGAGTCTAGTCTCCTTGATGAGGTTCATGACCTCGTCCTTGGATTCGATGGCGGCAATTGGCGCAGACTGGAATGCAGAGAGAAGATCTGCTGAGTGGGATTGTGCAGCTTCAACAATGGACCACTTGCTGGACTTCTTGGAACGGTGTTGGGCGATGAGGACATCGACATTGGCTTTTGAAGCGTTGGTCTTTTGGCTGAGAGTTGGGGGTGGGGCTTTGGTGAGACGAGCCGCCATGCCTTCGCGTTCTTCTCGATCTCGAAATTCGTTGCGTAGGTAATTAAGGAGATCGGCAGTGCGCATATCCGTGTCTTCTTTTTTGGCAGTGGATTTAACTTTAAGCTCGGGTTTATCCGGCGCAACACCATGCTTGATAACAATGATCCAACTGTGTCTGTCATCTCGGTAGTGACGGAGTATATCCTCTATGGAATGCGCGTCAATTGCGAGCTCGGCGGTATAACCATGAGATATTAGGTCTGCCACCATTTTGATGCCTGTGGTTCGGAGGACACTAGGGTCGAAACTGGCAACTAGACAATCGCAACGTCGAGGCATCCACGAGACGATCGGAGTGTGTTCCTCGGTTTGTTTCTTCGAAAACGTCTTTTCTGGCTTCTTGATGTACCGAGCCATCGAATTGACCAACCTATCCCATCCTAGGTTAACTCCAACCGCATGGTGTGTAGCTACTGGATGTGCATGACTGGAGCCAGTTGGTCGGTATTCTTCAATCAACTTGTCGTATCTTCCTCCCGCCGCAAGAACTTCTCGCTGCTTCGTGTCGAATAGACACTGGAAGAGGATACCGCCAGAATAGAAATTTTCGTTGAAGCTGCTCAAGACACTGATGTAGACCTTGCGCTTGACGTTCCATAGTTTCATGTAATTCATGACTGACGAGAGATGGCGGAATATCTCGTGCGTTCGCTCAAGATACTTTGTGCCTTCAAAGAGTCGCCGCAGCTTCGCAAAAGCCTTTTCTGGTGTGTCGCGCCAATCAAACCTTGCTAGGTCATCCAGCGATGTTGATGCGATGCCAATGTCGGAAGAACGTAACTCGTTGCGAATGGAGTGCCAGTTGCTCTTGAGAATGTTGAGTTTGCTGAGGACGGCTTTCACCGCCGTGCGCTTTGGTGCGGGAATCCTGCAGAATTCCATGATGATTTCTAGAAGATCAGAATGGTTGAGGTGAAAGCACATTGGTGTAGATCGGAACGAAGGAAACTCGTCGATAATCTCATCGACGACCTTGAGTACCTCGGATTCCTTGAGAGCTAGATCAATGGCATCATACGAAACGATGTCAAAGTCTGCCTCACCGTTACTACGCGGAGTACTTCCAATGTAGTTCTCTCGGTAAACTTGACCGATCGTAAATGATTTCTCGAGGAAAGCTCCACCTCGACCGATACTACGCGCATACGGCAATGTAAGGTCGTAAGGAAGTTGAACGAGGGTCCCAGAAGGATCGAAGAGTTTCACAACGCTACTGTTTGCATAGTGATCAGACCACGGAAGCAATACTTGGCGCTGGATCTCCACGGCACCATGGCTACGGAATATCATGGCTAATCTGTCCCTGACGAGGTTCTGTAGAAGCACATCGTTGACTTTGATCGTCTGATTCTCGTCACTGAGGTCCCAAGCATAGTCCTTTGCTTGCGTGTCAGGCTTCTGCGAGAAGAGGGCTGCCATCATCTTTGCATAATGAGGGGAGTTGCGATCAGAGAGGGCTTTGAGAGCCTCCTTAACAGCCTCATCCTCCATCTGAGCAGGGACCTTGCCACTCCTCAAGAGCTCGATACAGCTAGGCCTTTCCGACGGTCGGTGGCTGATGAGAGACTTGATAATGTTTCCATGGAGCGCCTTCTCGGAGGTTTCGAATTCTGGTGGAAGATCATGTTTCCGCTCGCGTAATGACCGGATCACCTTGTCCCTCTCCATGGCAGTCCTTAGAGGGAAGCACATCTCAAAAAAGATGATTCCCATGGAATACATGTCCACTTTGTTGTTGTAGTCGCCAGTGACACTCGAACTTAGCTCCGGAGCGACATAAAGCGTTGTGCCAACGCTCCTGGTCATGTCACCGGTATTCTGGTGGTCTCCAGAAGATTTTGTATCAGGTCTTTGATATTGCCCGCTTGTTGCTAGTCCAAAGTCGCCAATTTTAGGAATTTTGGCCAAGTCAATGAAAACATTGTCTGGCTTTAGATCTCGGTGAATGATACCATGTCCATGGATGTGGGCGAGACCCTCAAGAATCTGCCGGAACAGTCTCCAGTACTCTTCTGGGTCATCGTACAACCCTCCACGGATCAAGTCACGAAGTGTCTGCTTCTCACAGAATTCCATCTGGATGTATAAGATCGACCTTGACTTCGCCGGGTAGGAGTCGGACATGGCACGCTTCTTGATTGATGGTGAGATACGGCCAACGCTGGCGGAACGCGATTCGTTTTCTGTAATGCGTCAGGCCAGATTGGTCACAGAAAATCAACAACGCCCTACTAACCTGAGTCTGATCCGAAGATGACGGCACCAACGTCCTCTTCCGAATCTGTGTCTGATCCAAATTCAATCTTGGGATATCCGCTGGAGCTGATAAAATCCAGCCCACCAGTGCTCTTGCCATAGCCGCCACCGTCAGTTGTAGTACCCGGGGAAACGTCTGAGCCCCAACCGGAGTCATCACTATCTGATGATTCAGACTCGTCATCGTCATCATCATCGATATCGTGGTCCGCTTCAGATTCTGGCCATGCCGTGTAATAACGCACTACACAGCTGTGGTTGAGCCGTGATAGGAGCATGACCTCGGAGAGAACCTCACTCAATGCTGCAGCAGACTTCTGCTTAATCTTTTTGATTGCGTAAAGCCGACCATCGACTTTGTTGCGTGCTTTTACAACCTCACCATATCCGCCCTTTCCCAGCCGGCCTTGTTCGACCCAATCGTTCGCATATCGCGAATATGTCTGGACCATGCCAGATGAAGACTCGCGCCTTAGTCTGTACCGGCCCAATGAGGTTGAGGAATTCCTAGATCGCACGGGCGTAATAGGTCGTTCATAGACATCAACGTCGTCGCGCAGAAATTCAGACGGGATAATGTCAAAAGCGGTGTGTCGTTTCTTAGGATCCGGCTTGAAAAATTTGCGTAGGACCTCCTGCAACGGCTCTGAGCAGCCAACAATATCCGATAATTCTTTTGGCGAGTTGTATTTCTCAGGTGCATCGAGGCCAAACAGCATCTGGAGGAAAACGACCCCCAAGTCCCATATGTCTGTTTTGCGGGTGTGCAGCAAACCCTGGGGTAGCTCAGGGGCGATCCAATAAAACGAGCGTGAGTATTTGATTGGATGACCACCTCTGCAGAAGCTTTGCAGACGATATAAGGAGTCTTGGAAGCTAGCGTCGGCCAGGTGCACTGTGATGCCGCTGCTCGAAGATCTCTTGAGCAGGATATTATGGGGGTGAAGGCGCTTGTGCACCATACCGTTGCGATGGTAGAAGTCCAGTGCTTCTAGGAGCTCAATGGTCCAGGAACGAACTCTGGCAACTGGAAGCGGCCCGTCGTCGGCAAGCTTCTCGCCCAATGAACCTCTGTCGGCGTGCTCCATCAAAATGCTAATCTCCCATCCAGAATCGGGCAAGTGCTCCATTTTGAAGTCCAGTACCGCCATTATAGCAGATTGTCGTAACCGTTTGACTTCCTCCATTTCTTCTTCAAACTCCATGATGGCTTTCTTCAATTCCGGATCGGCAGCCGCGTCTCCGCTAGACACACGTACACGCTTCAATACCAACGTGAGTCCTATCGGCGCCCCCATTGGCTTGACTAAGAGTTCTTCGGTGAGAGGCCCAGAACGGAAGGGAAGCGGGTTCTCGACTGCACTGCACTGTATGGTAGTTTCCTCGTGCTGAAACGAGACGGTCCTGTCAAATGAGATATAGTTGGCACTATCCCCACTAGGAAAATCCGGGGGTGGGGTCATGACTGACGCGCGGTTCTTCTTGCGCTTCGCCAGCATGTCTTTTCTGCGCATCTCATCACCAACCATTTGCTGCAAGAGACGGTCCTCCTCGGCCTTTTCTTCATCTCGTTTTCGTTGCATCTCGGCTTCTTGCTGGCGCAACTGCTCGGCTGCGGCCGCTTCTTGCATGGCTCGTTCAGCGTCTAGATTTTCGTAGGTGCCATCAGTTTCGCGCACTGCAATCTCGTCCTCGAGTATTTCTTGAATGGTGGTCGCTATGTCGTACATCATAACTTCACCGACTAGCTCTTGAGGTCGGTTTTTGAGCAGGGCATAGAGCTTATCCCAGGTGGTTTTCCTCAAGCTGCTGCAATCCTCGAGTGTCAGCGTAGGCAGCGACTTGGGGTAAGTAGCTGTGAGTTTTGCGCAAAGCGTGACAAAGATGTTCTCGTCAGAGAACGATGTGAGTTTCAACCGCAACACGCGGTCAGTAGTTTTCTGCGCTCACATTAGAGGACGGAGCAAACCCAGAAATCGCGCACGTACACTCCATGCACCCTTGGCTTCTGATTCTACGTAGTCGTCCATGAAGACGGCCTTCAGGACTTCGCGTTCGTCTTCCTGGGCCTTTTCGTAGGTTTCAGAGGGCTGCGAGCCAAGCGGCAGCCGCGGTTCTTCCACAGCGCTTGTCGGGCCCATTTCGTCGGCGTCTCTGGGGGTCGAAGCATTTTGCGTTTGTTTCTTGGTCTTTGGTGTTTGATGCGGTGCCATAGTGGGCTACTGGTGGATGTTGGATGGGCCGTCATATACAAGGTATTGACGGAGAGTCTAGCAGCCGTAGCCGCTGCCCTTCACACTGCAGACATTTCGGGTGGTAAATAGAGCAGTGAAGAAGGGATGGGGTATGACGGAATGTTGAAAGTTTGCGGCCAACGCATGCCTGGTTGTGAAGTAGCGGTCGGTGGGGGCGATATGTTGGCGAGCCCCGCCATGCTGGAACCGTTTCCGCGCCATCCCTGCACGTCCGACTTGGAGCCGCCGGACGCGACTTCCTCATGCCTCGAGCACGACAGCGCACACAACAAGCCCGCATCGCCCCTTCCGTCTGGCTGAGAATGCGCCAGGAGGCTGCATTGTCTCTTTGAATCTCCCACGCCCATTTTTCCATGCACCCCGACTTGCCACAGAACAGCGTCCCCCTTTGACCAGTAGCCGGAGCAGCCCTCGTTTTCAACAAGTAAACAAGCCGCCAAACAAAGCCTGTGTTGGGGCACACACGTCGCCCTGCCAGCACCACGACTACTGCATCCTCCCCACCTCTCCTGTAACACACCACTGCGGCACCACGCTCGGTGAAAAGACGTCACCATGTTTTCGTGGATTACGGGCCCACGCATTACCAATGTGATAGAGGACCTGCAGCCTGGTTCGTCGCATTGTTGTGCGCCCCTGCTGAGCTTCGCTAACGATGCAAGAAAACAACTACGAGTCCACCTTCATTGAGCCGCCAGAAACACCGGCCCACCAGTTCGCCGTCAAAGCCTTCAAGCATGCCATATTCGGGACGCCTGCGCCTCAGGAGGCAGACGATGCAGCAAAGAAAGGCGAAAGGAAGGCAAAGGTAAATGCAGCAAACGCAAAGGTCTTCGACATGCCCGCGCCCAGGGAGACTGGCCCGTCCATGTCCCCGTCAAAACAGCCAGGCGGCATCCTCATGACGCCAGGCACCGCCAGCAAGGGAAGGAAGCAGGTGTCGTTTGGCTCGCAGGTCGTGGACAACGAGGGCAAGCGCGGCAACATTGGCAGGAGCGGGATTCCCAACGACTGCCCGGGCAAGTTTCCCAGCCCCTGGACTCCCGGCACGCAATTGAAACTCGATCCTGACAGCGAACAACGGCCGCGCACTCGCCTCACCGCAGCCCTGCTAGACGCACGCACGACCACGCAGCCGAAATTGGGGCAAAAGCCCAAGGCGAGGGACGATAGCGACATTACAATAGATTTGGGGGCTCCACGATCCGAGTCGGGCAAATACTGGAAGGAGCAGTACGAGAGCTATGCGGAAAAGAGCGAAAAGGAGATGAAAAAGGTCATTGCCAAGCAGCAACTGGCCAAGAAGTTTGCCATGAAGAAAGACGGCGAGGTGACGGAACTAGTGACCAAACTGGAACAAGAGCGCAAGAGGTATAGGCAACGTGAAATGGACCTGGAGCAGCAGAACAAGGACTTGCAGGAGCGTCTTCGTCAGGCTATGGCCGAGAACATGTCCTCCAGCATCGAGATTGCAACTCTCAAGGCACGGCTAGCGGTCCTGGAGGGCTCAGCTGCCGTGCCTGCATCCGAAATCCAACAGAACAAAGCTCCATTCGAAATATATGAGGATGCTGCTAAAGACAACTCACGGCCTCCTTTGCGCGGGCTGGACTTGGACCATGAAGCCTCGTTTGCTCCGTCCAACAGCATGGCTTCCTCTACCAAGGAGAATACCTCACCCAGGTCTCATCGTCAACGCCGTGGTACTATTCCTGACACGCTGCATCGGCCAACCCCTCCTTCTAGACTTGGTATAGCAGAGGGAGAAGCCTCCATCATTCTAGGAAAGTCGCCCCGCGGACATCAGCGCCCCTTTGAAGCTACTCTGGACAAGGCGCTTGGAACTACTGAGCAAGAGAAACCCAAGTCGCCTTTGAAGATTCATAGATCTGAGCCCTTGAAGGAGAACTATACCCCCAAATTGCCGGCTGCGATTCCAACTTCCAGTCCACTGCCGGTGCCATCGCCTGGTATTGATCCGTGGGCAGAATTGAATGACAACAGCTCCATAGCGCAAATGGACAAGATGGCAATGCCTGTATCGGCGGGCCAGCCATACACAAGACCCGAGTGGAACCCACCAAAGAAAAACCGACTGTCTAAACCTGTCCCAAATTCCAGGAAAACAGAAAACGCCCACTCTCAAGACAAGACAACAGTCTCAGAAAAACAAGCGGAATCCCACAGGCGAAGAGACCGGGGGACTGAAAAGGCCGTCCATGTCTCAGAACTCGAAGCAACCTCTGTGGCGCCAGAAAAGGAAGCCAAGCACAACTACGAAGCAACGAAGAAGAGTGGAATTGCTAGTCGCCAACCTACCGACACTGCAAAGGCCACGACTCGTGCAGAAGGAACTAGCCAGGCCAGGCACGACCGAAGTCAGAAGCCGGGTGCTGAACGTGACCCGGACCCAAGGAAAAGGCTGGCGGAGAGAAAGAGAATGAGACAGAAGGCTGCCATGAATGGTGGCTCATAATTTGGTTACGGTGTTGGCGTTGGTGGCGAGCGTCTTACTGGACTTTCACTGTCTTGCTGCTTTTGTTATGGTCTTTGGGCCGCCTTTATCTCCTGCATATTTCATTTGGGGTTACACGATACCATTCTATGCTTTCTCAGTCACAGAATCCATCTGATATTCTTCACATTATCTCATGCATCTATCGTGATACGCTCGTGAGCGTGGAAATGGGGTATCGTCCCAAAACAAACGCCTCAAAATGCCCAACGACACCGCCCTATGCTACGGCAACACCAGCATCTATTTCTTCCCTGCAGCAATATCCTCCAATGCCTTGAAGACCGGCACAGCACTCTTCTCCAACTGATCCCTCTGAAACGCCGTCATCTTGCCCAGCACGTACTTGCTCACAACATTCGGAT
The DNA here is from genome assembly GCF_000359705.1 of Exserohilum turcica Et28A. Taxonomy (NCBI): domain Eukaryota; kingdom Fungi; phylum Ascomycota; class Dothideomycetes; order Pleosporales; family Pleosporaceae; genus Exserohilum; species Exserohilum turcicum. The sequence goes on along the minus strand of NW_007359948.1, from coordinate 1,140,217 downwards.
CCCGACTCTCTGGCCTACCAATCCCCACACCCACTCGCCACCACTTGACGCCGCCCAGCTGCTGCTGACAGCTCTTAATCCCATTATGCCCCTTTGCGCTCGAAGCCCCATCTCTAACCGTGACCTTGCCCAACGCCGACTCCAGCTCATCATGCACAACCACCAGTCTCCCCTGCAAACCGCTCTCCCCAGTCGCGCGCCGTATCTCCCTCAGCCACTCATTATACGCGCGCTTGACCCCACTCCCACTCACATTCATCAGGCTCGCCGACTGCCAAAACGTCCAGTCTTCGTAGACATCGCGCTCTGTTTCGACGCGGCGGAAGCCCGTGAGGCCGAAGGCGAGGTGCGTGGGTGAGGGCCGCGACACGAGGCCCGAAAGCCCTTTTTGGAACGGAGTGTAGTTTTTCGCGTGCGATAGGTGCGAGGTTACTATGTGCCCGGCTGAGTGCAGTGTGTTGGCGTAGGTGGCACCCGGGTTGCCGATGGAGGCGACGAGGAGGGGGAAGGCGGTTTGGGCGGCGGGTTTCGCCATTAGAGAGGGTGGGAGGCTTGGAGGAGGGTGGCGGGGCTGCTGTTTTTGCTTTGGTGGATTGTTGGGGGTTTTGCGGGGTGATGGGGTGGGGGATTCAGCGTCGGTATCCGTGGGTGTTGGTATTGCAGAGTCGTGTCGTTGCTTCTTTTCCTTGCGCTTTTCCTTGCGACTTTGAGACGGTGGTTGTGAGGAGGTAACTTGTTCGTCCGATGTCTGATTCTGCGAAATGTCGAGACTGGTAAAGGCTGCAGTGAGGTCGATTTCCCGTTGCCGTTTCTTCTGCTCGTGCTTTTCTCTGCAGAGTTGTTTGCGGGTCTTTGGTTCGGCGAATTCGATGCAATTGCTGCTGTCGCTGTCGCTGTCTTCTGGGGTTGGGGGTTGGGGATTTTTGGCTTCGGCATGCAGATCAGTGGCAGGGATTAGCAGCATCGCTGTAGGGCTGACCACGTGCACACGTGTGCTCGCGTCCGACATGTCGCCAGAGGAAAGTTTGAGGGCGCGATATTGTGTAAATTAGAAAGCAGGGTCCTAATTATATCGCAACCATAGTATTTTCAAACATCCCTTGATTGGTCATTGGCACGGCGAAGACCGTCACACAGCCACATGTAAGAGTCATTGTGGCAGTGGGTTGGTAAGGGCGCAACCGCCCTTTTGCAGCCACACTCTTGCATGACATCATTCATGACCTGCGGAACCCTCTTCACACCCTTCGTATTCGTGTTCGTACTTGTGCTTGTGGCGATTAACTTTGGACGAGAATCGGACGGAACAGATCTGGGATCGCGGAATCCCTTGGCGCACATCATCGTTCAGGCACCAGGGTCCACGACGCTCATCTTACTTCCACCCACCCTCATTCGCCACTCGTGGGTGTGTCAGCCCTCTTTTGGGTCGCCTTACAGAGAACTACCTCCAAACACTCGCACATTGACAACCCCGTCTCAGCCGCTCGCAGTTAATCAGCATGTCTGAACGCCAGGCAACGCCACCGCGAGCGACTCACTCAGCGGGTAAGCTTCCACCGAATCCTCCTACTCCCGAGCAAATCAGGCGCATGGAAGAGGCCCGTCTGAAAGCAAAGGCTGCGGCGCAACAAGCGCAGGCATCCCGACCGTCTCCGGCGCCTGTAGCAGGCGAGAAGCGCGCGTACTCCGCCATTACTGCCTCTCAGACCCCAGCAACACTCCGAAATGCTGCTGCGGCGTCACCCCCGAAACGCGACCAGAATGGCTTCATACAGCCGCCAGCCAACGACTACATTCAACCTGCGAAGAAATACGCTAGGTCAGACTTTATCGAATATGACTTTAGTAAGATGACGGATACAAAGGGTGGTTTCTTGAGCACAGAAGATGATCCGCACAACAAGGCCATGAGGAAAGGCCAGGCCAAGGAAGAACAGAAGCCCGAGGGCATGACAATGCCAGAGTGGGAGAAGGAGCGCATACGACGAAAGCTGCGCGCAAACAGAGCCGGACCATACGAGCCTGGCATCTCCATTCTGAACACTGTTGATGGCAAAGAAGAGGAGGACGAGGAGGCTGCACTACTAGAAGCTGCCGAGAATGCAGAAATTGAGAGCGGCACTTTCAAAGGCAGATACGGTGACGGCAAGCGCGATGTCAAAGGCAAATGTCGCGAGTGCAACAGTCTCGAAATCGACTGGAAATGGCAGGACATCTTCAACGTTGGCGTCTGCAACATTTGCAAAGAAAAGTACCCTGACAAGTACTCTCTCCTCACCAAAACTGAAGCGCGAGACGACTACCTCCTCACCGACCCAGAACTAAAAGACGAAGAACTCCTCCCCCATCTCGAGCGTCCAAACCCCCACAAGCAATTCTTCCACCCCATGCAGCTCTTCCTCCGCCTCCAAGTCGAAGCTTACGCCTTCAGCCCCGCAAAATGGGGCTCCCCCGAGGCCCTAGACGAAGAATACGCAAAGCGCCAAGTCATCAGCAAAGAGCGCAAGCAAAAGAAATTCAAAAACAAACTAGAAGACCTCAAGAAGCGGACCAGAGTCGAGGCGTACAAGCGCGCCAGACTCGCCGGTGACGCCGACGCCCAGTTTGGACAGAAGATCAAGGGCAGATACGATAGACATGAGCACGAGTGGGGCAGGAGCGTCCTCGATCCCGAGACGGGCATGACGAGGAAGCGCTGCGAGGAGTGCGGCATGGAGGTTGAAGAGCTGGAATTCTAGCTCGCTGCAACATGTATTTCTCAGATTGTGATACCCTCTTGTAACTGACATGTTGAACCGCATCGTTTACTCTTTTACCTCTATTTCTATAAACAGGCTTCATCTAATAGCACGTAATAAACTCCCTCGTCTGACATGAGCCTGGACGTGCATACGAGCGATGCCCCGCCCAACCCCACTTTTCACTTGCCAGCTAGTGCCTACCACCCCTCATCTTCCTTTTTATTCTCGACACCATCTGCAGATATATTGCATCTAATTTCCCTTCTTTTCATCAAACAAATCAAGCTCGCAAGAGCAGCAAAGTGGTCAACAACCCGCGTTCCGATCATCTGAAGCACGGGTTTAGCTGACGCTTAGTCATCAGGAATGATGGATTCTAATTGGGCCGGTAACTCAGCGGTAGAGTGTAGGACTGCAGCTTTGCCACAAGCCGTCTTCCCGAAGTCACCGGTTCGATTCCGGTTCGGCCCTCTCCTTTTTTGTTTTTTTTGCACTTTCCACTGTCCTTATCTTCATCATACACGACGGTACTAGGCCAAGTGCCTGGTTCTTTTTTTTTCTGCATGCGTAGTTGTCCTTATCACTCTTCAACACCGCCTGCCCAAAGTTTACGGCTCGGTTTTCTCTCTCTTTTCTCTTTCCCGGTTTTCTTTTCGTTTTAGCATCCTCGTTCCGTATTTTTTTCTCTTCAACTTCTTATTCTCGCACAACTCCTATCGCAGAATACATACTATGTAGCCACAGAGTCTAGACAATTACATCTTTTCTCTCTGCAATAACCCTCCGTCTTTGCATGTATCTAACCCATTATTTTTTTTCATTCTTACGAAGATAGACTGACTAGCCAACGTAATTTCAACGTACTTACTTACTTGCTTACGTGGTAGCTTTTCACCGTGTAACAGACTGCGCACTCGGGTCTTGATAATTCTACTTTTGATGAGATTTTTTTTCATCGCGAATAAAGTTAAATTTCACACATATCTAGCACATGCGGAGATGTCCACAAACACCCACCACCCGTCAGGTCATAGAGGAACTCTGCTCATTATACAATGCAATTTCATTTTGGATACCAACATCGATTATGTACACTTTAGAGAGAAAAGTGAGCGCGAGCGAGGCATGCACCTCTACGGGGGCCTCGGCGCCCACGCGTATGCATGTTGAATCAAACAAAAACAATAACAGAAAAAAAATGCGAGATGGGTTGCTTTTATAAAAGCTGTCTCTTCATCGCTTTCTTCCGCCTTTTTTCCCCGAAACTCCTTCTAAATACAAGGCCATCCCCCCGCGTCTTTGGTTTTTTTTGGTCTTCTATAGTGGATAGAAGAGTGGTTGTTAGTTGAGAGCCGTGTTCTTCTTGGCTTCGTATGCCGTCTTGGCTGTACTTGTCAAAGTGTCTAGCTCGCCGCTTGTTTCACACATGGATCGGAAGGAGCCGCCGTCCTTGCGGACTAGGTCATATGGGTGGCCGTACTCAATGACCTCACCCTTATCGAGAACGAGAACCTTGTCGTAATCAATGATGGTCTGAAGACGATGCGCTATTGTGATGGTCGTGTTCTTAATCTTGCGAATGGTTTCTTGGATCTTGGCGTCGGTGGCATAGTCGATAGAGGCAGTGGCTTCATCCATGAGCAGAACCTTGGGCACCTTGAGTAGCGCTCGCGCGAGACATAGAAGCTGTCGTTGACCTTGCGACAAGTTGGAACCAGACTCTGACACTGGAGAGTTGAGATCCTTGAACGGGTTCTTGTTGTCGGTGTCCATCGCAGATTGCGCAGTCGCATGTCCATCAGGCATCACTACTATTGTATCATCCTGTGATGCCCAGTCGCGGTTCGCCGAGGCAGAATCTGCAGCACCAGGCTGGGTAGATTCTCCAGTAGGTGTGACAGTGCCCGAGGTAGGTCGTGAAAGGCTGGAGATCAAGTTGACCTCGCGCAGGGCCGTGTAAATCTCTTCATCGGTAAAGATTGAGAAAGGATCGAGGTTGCTTCGGATTGTGCCTGTAAACAGTGTCGGATCTGATCTTGTTAGTGGTTGTACTGATGCGGCGGAAGAACAGCTTACCTTGCGGTACCATGACGACATTCTCGCGCAAATCATGAAGACCAATCAAACCAATGTCAATGTCATCGATGAGAATCTTTCCCTGTTCGGCCTCGAGCGCTCGGAACAACGCAAGTGCCATGGAACTCTTTCCAGCACCAGTCCTGCCCACGACACCGACCTTCTCTCCCGGTAGAATCTTAAACGTCAGGTTCTTCAACACAAGATCAAAGTCAGACCTGTATCTTGTGCTGTAATTGATAAACTCGACAGAACCCTTGCTTGGCCAATTGGAAGGCGGACGGTTGGCTGGGATGACAGAAGGAGCTTCCTGGTCCACGTCGAGGTATTCTTTGACACGCTCGACAGAGTTCATGTTCTGCTCATTTGACGAGTACAGTCGTACAAACCACAAGACATTCTCGGTAAACGTAACAGCATAGGTAAGTGCCAGGCCAGCGGCTCCTGCATCAATGCGCCCGACGCTGACGACAACAAAAGCCCCAGAGAAGAAAGCGACCATGGCACCAACGACATCGATTCGGAAAGCGAGCCATCTGTTAGCAGCCCAGAGGTAGATAAAGGGACGGTGTTGAGTGTTGATCTTGGTCAAGTTCTCGCGGATGAAGCGCCGCTCGTCGCCGTAGGCTCGAATGGTCGTCATGCCAGATAAGGTTTCTCCAAACTGCTGATAAAGGGGGCTTCGGTATACAGAATCCAATCGCTTCAGGTCGCGTGAGGAGCTAATGTAGAAGCGACCAATAAGGAAGTAGAGGACGGAGATCAAAGAGGCTGCGACCAGAAATCCAGGCGTGATGACCGAGATGAGTATGACGATTGTAATGATGGAAGCAAAGCAGTGGACAACACCGATAGCATCTGGCGCAACCTCTTGGTCGATAGCCTCAATATCTTTTGAAAACCTGTTCATCAGCTGGCCAAGTGGCGTTTGATCGAAAAAACGGAACTTGGCATGCGTGACCTTTTGGATTAGACGCTCGTGCAGACGTCGTGATGCTGCCAGGGAACCACCAAAAAGGAAGCCTTCGCGTAGGAATGTGATCAACATAAAGATGAGACCCAGGATAGCATAGACCCCAAGGAAGTAAAGAGAGTCGACCTCGGGACTAGAAGACCCAAAACTGGTCTGCATCGTGGTGTACGAGTACGACGGCTGTTCTGGCCGTGTGAAGAACGGCATGTTCCAGCTGCAAGTGCCACTTTTCATACAGGTTCCTACACCACTCAGCGTCGGAGCGTGGGTGACAGGTGAGCGATGGTGGCTGCCCAGGACCGCATAGCCCTTTTCTGCATAGGCATTTGCCCAAGTGCGAATCCACAAGTTGGTAGAGACGGAGGAAATCTGCGCTGCAACAAAAGCAATGACAGCGCCAACCCAGTAGTACCACGGGCCCATAGCTCGGAGATACATGAGTATGATACTGAGCTTGACGCCGCCTTCAGCTTTCTTCTCATCCATGCTGTTGCTGGCTGGCGCCTTCTTGGTGTCTGCCTTGCCGTTAATAATGGTATTGGCGTCTCCATTGGGCTCTTGCTCTACATCCGAAGGTGCGTGAGAAGGAGGTTTCGATGCACCACGTGAGGCAGGCTGTGATTTAGAGAGGTCCTCGTTGAGCTTGCCAGAATTGATCACTTCATCTGCAGTGCCCTGAGCAACAATGCGTCCGTTATCGAGTACGAGTGCAAATTCAGCATGTGGCAGGCAAAGACTAACATTGTGCGTGACGAGAATGCAAGTTCGGTTCGCCATGAGCCGGCCATGGAGTGCGTAGTGGAAGATCCACTTGGCTGTGTGAGCATCGACAGCGCTGAGGACGTCGTCGAGAAGAACATGGCGAGCTTTGCTGTACATTGCGCGAGCGAGCGAGATGCGTTGTTTTTGGCCTCCAGAAAGAGTCACACCTTTTTCGCCGACCAGCGTTTCATCGCCAGCGTCGAGAATTTCGAGATCCCGCTTCAGACAGCAAATATCAATGACTTCGTCGTAGCGTTTCTGGTCCCACTTGCTTGCAAATACAATGTTTTCCTTGACAGTACCATTCACTAGCCAGGCTTGTTGGGCGCAATATGCTACGCTTTCGGTGAGGCCAGTTTCCGGGTCGGGGGTTAGATCTTCTCGGCTGACTCCTCCAGGCAGGTACACTTCACCCTTTAGCTTGGTCATCTCACCGAGCAAGCCCATGAGCAGCGACGTCTTTCCAGATCCTGTAGGTCCAATGACAACATTCAGCTTGCCGACGCGGAAGTTGACGTTGAGGTCCATGAGCTTAAAGGCATCTACCGCGGCTTGGTCTGCCATATCAGTGCCACCCCAACTGAAAGTACCGTTTTCGAATCCAATAAAGGGCTGGCCATCTTCATCCTTCTTCTGGGTAATAAGCTGCGAATACTTGTCTGTCTCGTGTTCCATCAGATATTCCTCAATACGGTCAACCGATACCTTTGATTCTTGGACGTGCGCAACCATATCCGCGAGTTGGTCCAGCGGAATCCTTAGAATTTGGAACAACGAGAGAGCAGTGAAAGCGATTGACGGGATCAAAGCCTTGTGCTCGATGTTCGTGTAGACGAAGAAAGACAACAACGTAATCAATACAGGGGAGCCCGACCATATCGTGGCAGCGATCGACCAGAATATATAACGAGTACGCAGATGCTTCAGCTCAATGTGTCGCTTCTCATTCACTAGTCCGATGAAGCGCTGTTCCCAGGCAAAGAACTTGATGATTCGAATGTTGGTGAGAACCTCATTGGTGGTGTGGATTCGTGCGTCGGTGGCGGCGAGAATGAGTTTCTGAATCTTGGAGAACTGCCTAGCGACGTACATATTGACAGGGAGTAGGAAGATCATCAGGCCAATACCTGCAATTGAGCTGTATCCCAAAATGCGATAGAGCAAGAACACAGCTACAACAACTTGAACAGGTGTGTTTGCCCACAAGAAGTGCAAGTACGCGCATATTTCACTAACCTTGGTAGCATCCACGGCCATGAGGTTGATAATAGCACCGGTGGTGACCTGGGCATCTGAATCTGATGGCGCTTCATCCTCATCCTCTGATTTGTTGGAGGACTTGTTCTTCTTCTTCTTTCCGAAATTGAATATCCGCTTCAATCCTTTGGGCTGCTCGTCGTCCTCGTCGTCCTCGTTCTGTTGCTTTTTGGTCTTCTTTTCTTTTCCTAGAACCTTTTCGCTCGTAGCTGCGGCGCGACGCTTGAGGGCTTTTGCATAAATTTCTCCGATAATAACAGCGCGCAATCGAATGCAGATTTTCCGTCCAAGCCAGAGTGCCTGCCCATCGGCGAGCGCTGTCAAAGAGCCGGAAACGAAGAGCAGGATGACATAGAACCATGCGGCGTTTGCAGGAGTCAGATCCGGCCTCTCAACATACTCGAGGATAACCTTGAGAAGCAGCGTGGGCACGAAAGTGAGGAAACCAGACATGGCAGCCCAGGCAGCCTGCATGAGCAGGCCGCGCCTAAAGTGCTTCAGGAGGTGATAGGCCAGGCTCGAGGTTTTCTTCACCTGACGGTATCGTGCAATGACGGCTCCGGCCTTGTCTTTAGAAGGCAGATTCCAGACGTCTGCGAGCTCAAATGTCTTTTTGTATCCCGTCCACACAATAGGATCTACCCAGCTGAACGTGGCAAGCGATAAAAGGCTTGCAATGGGCTCGCGGGCAGGCGCAATATCGCCCTCGTATTCGAGGTCGACGGTTTTGTTGCCTTTTCTGGAGCATAGGGCAATAAGGAACAAAAGTGAGACGAGGGCAAAATTGCTAATCGCCAGCTTCTGATGCAGCGCGGATCGCGGGTGGATGATTGCCGACCGGAAGAGCAGGACGCCAAAGACCCATTGGCAGCCATAGATGAAAGCAGTGTGGTACCAGAGAGCGGGAAAGGAGAATCTGCTGGTGCTGGAAAAGAGTAGGCGCAACGAGGCCAGAACGGCGATGTAAGCCCAGACGGCGACACTGGCAATAGCCGCAATCTTTCCGTGCTTGCCCCATGCATGGGTGAGCAGGATGGCAATGTGGACGCCGAGCTGCGCCAGCACTGCGGCTTCCTCTAGTACGACGACGGTGAGCTGTCCGCGCGGCTTATCAATGGCAATGGTTGACATTGTGTTGACAGGGTGGAGAGCAAGGTCGTCGTTTTGCTCGGTGTCGTCTTCGGCATCGTCGCGATATTCGTCCGCGCCGTGGTAACGAGGGCTTCGGAAGGACCAAGGGTTGCCGGGGTCGTCGAGAGCACTGTATGCATGGTAGTATTTGGACGAGGTGGCAGCGGCATAGAGCTGGGCGATCAGGTAAAGAAGGGAGAGGGCGCATGCGCCGAGCGGTAGCAATGTCTTGAGATAGCTGCAGCGCGTCAGTGTGCCTGTTTTCCTGCGTGGTTGTGGTGGCGCGGGTGGTGGCGCATGGCCGAAGGACGTACTCGCGCTCAAAGCAGGTGGAGAAGTCATCTCTTCCCCAGAGCGGGCGGCTGCAGTGCGCAAACATGACGCCGGCTGCCGTGGTGCGAGGACTGTCGTGCCCCGTCGTGGTGTTGAATCAGCCCCAGCACTCGCACTCGTTATGTACGAGCGGTGAAGCGCATTGGAAGGTGCGCGACTGGGTAGATGTAGCGGCGCTTTTTGCACGTGACTGCGCTACGGCCGGTAGCGGTGGCAGGCAAGCGGTCGACGGGCGGGACGGCGGCGAGGGAGCGTACAGTACGGACGAGCGAAGGACGTCTGTAGGGATGGAGGCTGTTATTTTTTTCTCTGGTCGCCGCAGGCGCCTGTCAACACAAGCAGCATTGACGTTGACGCGCGGGCGCGAAAGGCGTTGTGGTGATGTAATCCGCGCGCTAGGCCCGATGCGGGCAGGCTCGGCGAAGGCACCGGGACTGCCGATGTCAACGGCCGGCAGTGTGTGTACTTGTATACGCCGGCCACAGCGGCGGCCAACCGGCAGCCGTCGCGCGTATCTGTTGCTGTCCACGCCAAACGCCCAGAGCCGTGTAATTCGCGGGGCGCGACGGCCGAACCCACCTCACCACCACCTCGCCACCACCACCACCACCACTACACCCACATGCACTCCCACTCTTACACCTACACTCACACCCACACCGGTCGGCTTGCACTTGGACTACACCCAATACTGACCTGCCGACCCCACACACGCATTTGTCCACGGCTCCTCTGTCCCCGGAGCCAGTGTCAGTGTCGCCCGACACCAGCCACAGTAGGACCACGCCATGGACGACCCCACATCTTGCCCCGATCCGCTGCCAGAGTGCAGCAGACGTGCGCCCTCTGGTGCGCCCTTCACGCCCTCAACATTTCTCGTGCTCGCCCTCTGCTCTTCCTCATGGTCGCTGCGTGGGCCGTCTCGCTCGTCATTGGAAACGTCCATCGTGACAACTGTTCCGCAGGGCGCCTTGGGAGCAAGTAAACCAGCTTTCCGCTGCGCGCAGGCGTCAAGGAGTGGCTGAACAAGTTACCTATGTCCACCTCTCGCAACCGTTGTGTAAAGAGTCAGGCCGTCCCTACACACGCCTGCAGCTACCATACAGCACACCGGCTACTCACAAAACAGCGGTCAGAATACAAAAAAGACAAGTTCGCGCTAGGCGCTGTCGCATGCCGATAACGACGTTGGGCAATAAATCTTGTCCCCGGAGAAATGGCCAAGAGACTTATATTGGACAAGCGAAGAATCAACATCCTCCACAGAATACAGACAACGCGACTAATAGCCGGCCCAAAGTTCACGCTTGCTCGCGCATGACCATATGCTGGCAGTGCTAATCTTCAACAGGGTTTCAGCACAGATCACCTCTCTCACATCATTGCCCAACTGTCTCGGAGTTGCCTCTGGACTCGACGCACCTCTGATCACTTCAAAACTGCACAGATCCGGTATAACCAACGCTCAAGGCCTCCATACTATATGTGCGCAGCGATGCCTAAGGCCCTTCATGTCCCAAGGATTGTGCCTGCCTAATTCTGGAACTGCCTAGTAATCCACGAGCCGCCTCATCAAAATTACCGAGAACAGGCCATATTTCCAGTATACTCGCTTTACTTGTCCAAGAAGGTCAGAACTAGACCGCAATGGTAATTGCCAAACCGATAACGGTTAGCCTTGAATAAACAGAGTTGCCAGGGAGACAACTGAATAGTACTAGTAGGAGGATGTGCTGACGACTGCTTATATGCTCTCCACTTCTCCGAGACGGCCGAAAGTTTATGTTCCCCTTCTCCAGCAGCCGTGTGCTCAACTGACTGCGAGGCTGACCGCTTTGTTCTGCGGGGCTGAAGTGGTCAGAGCATTTGCACCAGCTGCCTTCCACACATCAAAGCATCAGCAAAGTCCACCGAGTGTCGCTCCGCATTCTGATTTCAGAGATTTGCAATGCGGCAGAGTCGATCATTATATTAATCGATAGGCAGATACTGACCCGCCCAAGTCTCGGTCCGTCACACAATATGAGGCCTCAATTAAGGGTCGCCAGCTGCGCTATCCACACTGGCTAGGGCTGACAACGAACTACCGCCTTGTCATTTCATGAACCGTGCCTGGCGATCACCCTAGCAAGAAAATCATTCCGCGTCATGGTACACACGTGTGCTTCATCATTCCAGTGGCCGCATGCAATAAGCTGCACGTGTCGGCCAATCCATCGTATTATATCAGCAGCTGACATGCTGGTCGTTTCAAGTTTACATGAACAAAGGCTAAAATAGAAAAGCCATCCAGACACCGAGAACTGAGGTTGTCAGGCTGGTATCTTCCCGTTTATCCCGTTTGCCTGGCGAAACAACAATAGAGCAGCGCGGCTGGAGACTACGTAATGCGGGTATCTGAGCCTGTGTCAGGCTATTGACTCTACTCACATACCGGTGGAGATTATTTTATCCGCCCCTATGTAAGCTGACAGTTAAACTCCAAGCCATGGGATTTATATGGCGAACACTCTGTCATGCCATCCCGCAATTCTGCGCAATGGCGCCTTTGTAACCAGGAGTCCGGGCTGGTCCCTTCATTACGGGCCGAGTCAGTCACCCCCCCTGGAACTGCATCCCGCTACTGGTGTGAAATTGATCAATACGACCATTCCAATCTTGAAATCTCAGAACCGTTGGAGTACGGAGGTGACTGTCAAAAGTTCTTGCTGACAGGGACTTATGAAGTACTACCGAAAATGCTGCAGAAGGCAATCAATTAATCATACCAAGTCTGTAAATAAAAGCCCTTAATATAGTAGTTTAGAGATATTCTTAGCTACTAAAGGATAGATTTATAGTAGTACGCTGACTCTATCAAGTAGTATTATCTACCCGCTAAAATGATAACAGAAAGTGTGTTAAGAGAATTCGGTCCGATAGATCCGTGCCTTAGCATGAACTTTTGACAGTCACCTCCGTACACCTATGCCGGGCACTTGATCAAACTCCACTCGCCTATCTAGGACCGGCTTCATAACGGCGTGTCTTTGGTCTGAGCAGCCTGGTCGAGATGAATAAACATTGGCTTGAAAGTATATATAAGCTCATATGCTTTCAATTTTGGCTAAATTCACCACCGTCAGTCTTTACATATAGTCACACGTTCATTATTCAGTCGCTCTTTTATACAGTCACTCATTCATCGTGTTTCTAACGCAAAATGCGGCACTCACCGGTTCTCTCAGCAGCACTTGCCGCCTTCATCAGCCTCTCTCCTGCTTTGGCCCACCCCACGCAGTCTGACTGCGACACTCCTGACCCCAGCAAGGTCATTTTGCGCGATGTAGCAATCATTGGTGCCGGCTCCTCTGGCACCAACGCTGCCATCGGACTCAAAGATGCTGGCAAGTCCGTCATCGTCATTGAATCCCAGGAGCATGCAGGTGGCCACACCAATACCTATACCGACAAGGCTACTGGTCAGTCAGTAGACTACGGTGTAGTCGTCTTCCACAACACCACCACTGTAAACAACTACTTTGGCCGCTTCAAGATCCCATTGGCCCCGATATCACTCACTGGTCCTCAATCGGTGGACTTCGACTTCTCGACTGGTAATGCCGTCCAGGCCGCCCAATATAGCACTCAGGCCGTCCAGGCCGCCATCCAGAAGTATGCTGGGTTCTTGTCCAAGTACCCTAAGCTTGCTGGCGGTATGTTCCTGCCCAACCCTGTGCCTGAGGAGCTGGTCATGCCGTTTGGCCGATTGGTCAAGAAGCTCGGCCTTGAGGCCATGGTGCCCATTGTGAGCCAGTACAACGGCGGTTTTGGTGATGTGATGAGCGTTCCCGTTGTCGAGAATGCGCGTGTTATCGGCCTGGAGCTGCTCCAGGCAATTGCCAGCAACGGCCTGATTACGAGCGCGCGCCACAACAACAGTGCACTCTACGCAGCTGCTGAGGCCGAGCTCCGTGCTGCAAAGAGCATCCTCCTCTCCTCAACCGTGATCCAGTCTACGCGTTCCAAGAGCGGTGTTGATCTCGTTGTCAAGACCCCCAGTGGCATCAAGCACATCCGCGCCAAGAAGCTCCTCATTACCATTCCCCCTCGCCTATCGAACCTCCAAGCATTCAACCCCACCAAGGCCGAGACTGCCGTCTTCAGCAAGTGGCTCAACACTGGCTACTGGAACATGCTTGTTGAAAACACTGGTTTCCCACTGGGTCTGCAAGCAAACAACCGCGGCCAAGGCACTCCATACAACCTCCCCAAGCTTCCTGGCGCCTACCTCGTTGGCCCCACCGTCATCCCTGGCGTCTACAGTACCTACTATGCCACTGACCGCTCCACCAACGAGTACCCCCTGGACACCGAGACGGTCAAGTCGCGCGTCATCGCCGAGATCAAGAGGATCCAAGCCGTCAACCAGAAGGGCATGAACTTCACCATTACCGAGCCCAAGATTCTCATTGCCAAGTCCCACACTCCCTTCTACTGCCAGGCCACCGCCAGCGACATCAAAGCTGGCTTCTACAACAGCCTGTATGCCCTCCAGGGCCAGGAAAGCACTTTCTGGACTGGCGCTGCTTGGAGGGCCCATGACAGCAGTGCCATTTGGGACTTCAACAAGAATGTTGTCCTCCCCATGATTCTGAAGAGCCTTTAAATCAGGCGCTCGACAGGATTCTTTCTTTTCCTGGACTATTAATGACGGAGTCTTGGAAAGGGGGGGGGCAAATATCATGAGTTGCAAGGAATGAGAGAGGAGGCTATTTGTTTTCTTGTTTAAACCCCGTGTGACCCATCATCATCAATACAGATAATGTAATTTTTTTCATATCCGAAACTTCTTTTCGCTCTATTTTTTCCCTTCCATTTCGCAATCCGCGCCGCTTTTGAATCAACATGTAACGCAAGGCGAATAATCTTCGCATTTTGATTGATTTGTAGTCTGGATTTTCGACGTGTTGAGGGGGGGGGGAAGAAGCATCAGCCTGATACATCAAGACACTTTATGACTCAATGAGACTGAGACCGAGATATAGAGAGACATATACATTGCGATAAGTAGCTAGTGTCTAAGAAAAATTCACAGTGATAACCTCAATCTGTCTCTAAAAAAAACAGTGTTCATTGTATTCGCGACACTTATAGGAGGCGATGACGAGAGATTGCAGGGTGAGACAAACAGATTTGCTATCTACGCGCGGGGCTTGGCCACCGGTGTCCAAGCAGAATACTTATTCTTGGTGCTGTTTGTGCGATTAGCAAAAAAACCCTAAAATCATGTGGTGGCCCGAATCCTAAAAAACATACGTGCTGTAGGGCTTGTATCCCGATCGGCTCCATGTGAGGGTCGGCCTGTGTTCCTTTGGCTCCCAAACGCGGATCTGGCGCTGCAGAAGCTTGTCCTCTGCCGGGGACTTGTCGACCATGTACGATATCCAAGCGTGCCTGTCTCCAGTCAGATGTTCGCTCTGCTTGAAACGTATCTTATATTCCGAGCGTATATCGGGAAGAAGCATACCATCCTGGCTCGATCTGGGAGCTGTAAATTTGTCAGCTTGTGTCATATCCGCTGAGACATGCGGTAACCTACGGATCGTATTCCTTGTCCTTGTAGTCTACCCAGCGAGTTCGCACTGCGACAAAGTCAGACCCCTATTTCTGCCAGTCGTCACACGATCCAGCATCTTACGAGGAAGCTCCTCCTCCAGGTTCTCAAAGAACTTGTTGCCGTACTTGTCCGTGCCAATCAAGGTTCCGGCTTTGGTATCACCTGCACTATATCAGCCCCGTTGTCCCTTTCTCCACTCTACAGTCCATATTCAAGCGTACCAATGTTCTATACGGGCGGGGCGACTCGATCAGTCTATTTTCGAAGAGCAATTGAAGGCGCGGGGGGTGTTCACGAGCGTACCGCCATTTGGTGGGCATAGTCCTGCATAAGAGTTAGTGCTGCGGCGGCAACAATGTAGCGTGTAGGAGAAGCTTGCCTTGAATCCAATTCGGCGCAGGTTGCGCAGCGTTCTCATGAGCGTCGACATGGCGGCTGTTGCGAGCTGTTGATGGCTGTCGCTGATGGCGCTCGTCGGACGTCGCTGGGTCGCGGGTGATGATGCCAAGCCACCCATATCATGCTATACCGTTTTGGTGTTAGCACCAAGGATGTTCAAGTCGCCCAAACTGCATCCAACCTGGCAATGTCTTACTTAAGACTCCAGCATATCCCAGTCTCCGGCGGCGCGGTAGCGAGCGTTTCCAGAAAATGATAGTTCGAAGCTTGTTGCGAGCTCAAGCGCCCAGGATTGCGGGTCGAAGGGCTTTCTGTATTCCTTGCAGATCCCCGAAGACGACAAGGAGATATTCGACTTCGAGTCCAACAATGGGGTCCCAGGCGCCTCAGAGTCAGGCGGCGATGCTGGCGACGATCACATCGGATCTTGATAAGATTGCACCTAGATTCGAGATGCAACCGGAGCAAATTGAGATTATCCAGACGCCGTCCGAGTTTTATCAAACATTGAAAGTAGGTTGCCTGGCTTTTATTTACGACTCTGGTTTTCTTATTTGGTATGAGCCAATATTTGGATATTGTTATTATGTCAATCTCACAATTTCATTTTTCCTTCAGTCTCAGTTTGTTTCTTTACCTGAGCATTCGTCTTTCTCATGGATATCCCCACAATACACTTCAATATCTCACTTCTCTCCCTCTCCCTCTCCCAGCGATCTTGAGACAAACTCTCCAAGAACCATGTGAGGCAACACAAAAGCCGCATTACGCACGCCCCAGCCATAACTAACGCCGTCCAGGACAAAATCTCAAAAGCCAAACACACAATCTACCTCAGCACTCTGTACATTGGCAAAACAGAACACGACCTAATCAGCACCATTCGCGATGCCCTGAAACAAAACCCAAGTCTACACGTCTCTTTCCTCACAGATGCGTTGCGCGGAACGCGCGAAACACCCAACCCAACAACCGCCTCGCTGCTAACACCCCTGATTGCCGAATTCGGGCCACACAGAGTCGAAGTGCGCATGTACCACACGCCCAACCTAACGGGGCTACGGAAAAAATACATCCCCAAGCGTATCAATGAGGGCTGGGGCCTGCAGCACATGAAGCTGTACGGCATCGACGACGAAATCATCATGAGCGGCGCAAACCTCAGCGAAGACTACTTCACCAACCGGCAGGACCGATACCACTTATTCCGTTCCCGCGAACTAACAAGCTACTTTAAGAACATTCACGATGGAGTTGCAGCACTCAGCTTCGATATCCAGCCTAGCGACGCCGAGGGAGCAGGCGGATACAGCATGGCATGGCCAACCACAAACGCCGCACCAAGTCCCCTCGACGATCCAGCAAAGTACCGGAAAGCCGCTGCACAGCACCTCGCACACCTACTTAGACCTGAGAACACTCCCAAGCCCGCACCATCAACACAGCAATCATCACCATCATCATCAACAACAACAACAACAACAACAATATACCCCATCCTCTCTCTGGTCCCGCTCCTCCCCTCCTCAACCGAACTCCCCGCTCTAACCACGATCCTGACGGCGCTCGCCCACGCGCCCCTGCACCCCAGCACGTGGACCTTCACGGCAGGCTACTTCAACATGACGCCGTCGTTCCGGCGGCTGCTGCTCTCGACGCGCCCCGCCTCCGGCACCGTGCTGACGGCGCACCCGCACGCAAACGGCTTCTACGGCTCATCCGGCATCAGCGGCATGCTGCCCGCCGCATACACGCATCTGGCCAAGACGTTTCTGCGCAGGGTAAAGTACGAGGGTCTGCGCGACTGCATCACGCTCAAGGAATGGAAACATGGTATCGTAGGCGAGAAAGACGGCTGGACATATCATGCAAAGGGCATTTGGATCACGCTGCCTCGCACTACCACTACTGCTGCTGCTTCTGAGGCGCAGCAGCAGCAGCAGCAATCACACGACAACAACAATGAAGATGCGGAAAACAACCCCTGCATCACTATCATCGGGTCCTCCAACTACACAAAGCGCGCGTACGAACTCGATCTCGAAGCCAACGTCGTGGTGGCGACGACGGATCCGGGGTTGCGCCGCCGCCTGGGCGACGAGGTCAAGTGGCTGGGCGAGCACGCGAAGCCCGTGGATGAGACTGAGTTTGACAGGCCCGAAAGGAAGGTCGGCATGAATGTGAGGTTGGCTATGTGGGCGGTACGCGTCCTGGGCGGCGCCTTGTAAGTGTTGCGTGTTTTTTTTTGGTGCTATCGACAAGGGGATGAGAAAGAGAAAGAAAGGGGAGGGGGAGGGGGGAGTCTGTAGATCAAAGCTTTTATGCAAAAGGCGCAAGTGTGTAAGAATACATGTGTGTGTATTACTAGAGTTGGAAATCGCAATCATTATTACAGTCCCAGGAAAAGGGGGGAAGAAGAAAGTATTATTATACAAGAATCATTTCTTGCTTACTTGTCCAACAAGATTTGGGAATTATGTAGTGGGTATCTAGATATGAAGAAAAAAAAGGGGGGGGGTTTCAGAATGTACAACAGAACGTCCCGGGCATATTGAAATTCTCGTGTACGTTCCTCTTGTACACTCGTATCCATATCGTCTCATGGTATCCATCATCTGAGTAGAAGCAACTGCATCTTACTCAGAGCTAGCCCAGCAGTTGCGAGTTGCCTTCCACACTACCAGTCCTCGATCGCCAACAACACGGTTAAGAGTGTTCCAAACACCATCATCGGCAAAGTCCATATCGTCCAGGTTTAGGTGCTCTCGATAACTCCACACTTCTTCTAGGGAGACATCTTTTTGCTTGGTCGCGTTTTGGTATGGCTTCAGGAAGTAGGCTGATCGCGGGGCTACGAGGTATGTGGCGCCTCGATCTTCAATCTGTGGAGGCTTTCGAGTGCGACAAGGCGGGAGTGCTTCCTTGACTTTCTCGAGCATCTGCTCGCCGGGACAACCCATCAAATCCACGGTCTTGAGTTCCTCATTCTTTCCATTGAGCAGCCAGGTGGGTGGACTGTACGTCTTCCACCAGAAAGCATGAGTGACGGTTTCGTTGGACTTGGCAATGTTCACCTGCACCGGAACAATACCGCCCTGGTGGTAGACGCCCATCAACATTCCCAGGGCTATGTTGAAGATGACCCACAACGCTATCCAGGGCTTTTTGAAGGCCGGGCTCGGTAGGCGGACGGAGGAGAGTATCAAGGGTACAACGGGCAGCAAGAAACGGGCCTCTTGGTGTGGGAAGATGCTGAGTAGAGCGATACCAGACAGAGCCGAAATCAGCGTCATGGTGATATGAGAAGTGCGCAGGAAGAACAAGAGCGGGGTGGCGGGCCCAAGGAGTTGAGGAAGGTTGACAAGGAAGTGCTGGTACCGTGGGTGTATGCCATGCTGGGCCAGGTTCTCCGAGCGGGAATTGTAGAGAAAGTTGTTGAGGGGTGTGATGACAGGATTGTCAAAGACTTTGGAAACGGAGAATTCGCCTGGGGTATAAAAAGCAGTGTCGACGCAGACGGCGAGGAAGACTGTTGAAAGAGCAAAGGCGGCTAGGAAGATTAAAGAGAACGGTCTGTGGATGTCAGCAAAGCGCGCATGCTGGCAGGAAGGACGGACGGACTTGCGCTGGAAATGCGGTAGCAGCGTCAACGCAGGTAGAAGGACAAAGGCAGGGAATGTAATGCGATTGAAGATGCCGACTACGAGCATGAAGCCCAAAATGGACGAGGCCGCGATGCCAGAGCGCTTCTGCCACTCGGGTTAGCTGCATATGCTTGGGTGGGCATGCGGACCGCAGCAGGCATACCTTATCGTCGGTGATTCTCTGGATCAAGACCAGGCTCCAGAGCACCAGCAGCGTCTCGAGGCTGTTGGAAAAGGTGTGTGTCTGAAACGTCCATGTGACATACGACGACGCGACCAGCACCACGGCAACGCGTCGGGCGCGGGGGGATGCGACGAGCTCGTGGATGGCCCAGTCCTCCATGACGACGCTCAGCGACAGCATGAGGACGCGCAGTGTCCAGTAGACGACAGCGGGCGAGACGTCATATCCCGAGCCCTCCCACAGCCAGCGCAAGATGTACATGGGCCAGCCATATGCAAGCCATAGCGGGAAGGTGCTGCGGATGGGGTGGTCCGAGGTGAATTCCCACGTCTGGTGGACGGGGTAGGAGAAGACGCGTCCTGGCAGTCGTGGTCAGTTGGGGCGGGCGGGCGGTTTGAGGGGCAGGGCAGCATTACCAGCAACAACCTCTGGGCCCTGGAAGTTCTCGTCGGGATGCAGGTAGCTGGGCGACAGGGCAAAGTAGACGCGGACTAGAATGAGCAGGAAGTAGACTCTCCGCCACATGGTGCTAGCAATTGGGGTGGGCGCAGATGTCAGAAAGGGCCACGTCGCACAAGGGCATGTCGATGGTGGTAGTGGTGGAGAGTTTGGCTGCGCAAAAGTGAGGCCAACGCATGTTTTAGTGCAGGCCTATGTCAAACGAGCAGTGGACGCGGATAAGGGGGAGCCGATTGCAGCAACCGTGGCAGACAGCAAATGGAGGGCAAGTCGTGCACCTGGACAGGGCGCGCCAGGCATCGCGGCAGGCATAAAAAGGTGTAGACGGTGCATGACGACGGGGGTCAGGCGGTTTGATCAGATGTCAAGGCTGCGAGATGCCCAACGCCCGTGTGTTGCCAGGCTGCCGCTGCGGATCCGACTGCCGCCCGCCAGAGACGTCACGTGGCCGTCCGCCAAAGACGTCACGTGACCGCCCTCTGCAACCGCAGTGCGCTTGCTCTCGCTGTGGCGCCAGTCCAGCTCGAGGCTCGCGCTTCTGGCGACTTCCACCGGCCCCGTGCGGCCTCGCCCCTCCCACGGCCGTGATGCTTATGGGCGTACCAAGAGTCCGTTTTGGCTTCTCCCGCAGAGGCTCCATCCTGCAAGCACGCACAAACACGGCGCAAACCAGAGGCGCGGCGGGCAGCGATGCACAGAGCAAACGTGAGCGTGAAGGTGAAGGTGAATGCGCAGCCTGCTTCATCAGGCGGGTGCTGAGGGCTGAGGGCTGAGGGCTGAGGGCTCAGAGCAGTCTCGCAGCCTCTCGTCGCTCACTGCAGTGGCAGCCTTGCGCCTTGCCCCATGCGGCGGCGCTGGCCCGAGCTTCGCCTCTTGCCGTGGATACAGTGCGGAGCGGCTGTGGTTGCCTCTCTGACCTCCAACAGCGTGCAAACGGCGAACACACCCCTGCTGCTTTCTATATAACCACCTGCTGTCAGCGCCTCCGACAGCTTCCCTTGCACCCGCTCATCTGCTTCTCGCACCCCGAATCCACTATCCACTGACCGCCCGCCTGCGCGCAACGCCTCGTCCCAGCGCCAGCTTACCCCACTTCTACACCTCCTCTACACCGACCCCCAGCCCACTGCAATGGCTTCCACCAACGCCGAGGGCGTCAAGCTCATCAACATCACCACGTCGGATGGCGTCAACATGCAGGTCGAGCGCCCTGTGGCCGAGCGCTCCATCCTCATCAAGAACTTGCTCGAGGACCTCGGTGGTGAATCCGACGAGTCCATCCCCATCCCCAACGTACGCAGCATCCCCGCTCGCCCCAGCCCGCCAACCGCTGCTGACAAACGCGCAGGTCAACGAGGCCGTCATGAAGAAGGTGCTCGAGTGGTGCACCCACCACAAGAACGACCCGCCCGCCACGCAGGACGATGACTCGGACTCGCGTAAGAAGTCGACCGACATTGACGAGTGGGACCAGAAGTTCATGCAGGTCGACCAGGAGATGCTCTTTGAGATTATCCTCGCGGCCAACTACCTCGACATCAAGGCGCTCCTCGACGTGGGCTGCAAGACTGTGGCCAACATGATCAAGGGCAAGTCGCCCGACGAGATCCGCAAGACCTTCAACATCCAGAACGACTTCACGCCCGAGGAGGAGGAGCAAATCCGCCGCGAGAACGAGTGGGCCGAGGACCGCTAAGAACAAAGACTCTTTCCTGCATTCTCCTTATGTCTCGCATACGGTTTCGCCGGTAGTCACGGTGGGCTGGCTAGTGGGGGGTATGCGTGTGCATGGACGGCTTCTATCTCCGGCGTAGCGGAGTTTTCACGGTTATGGTGCTTGTTTTCGCGTATGCGCTTGGATGGTGCAAGTGCTGCCCTCTGGGAGCAACGGACCAGTGGCTGCTATTCGATTATGAAAAGGACACGGGTTTACAGTGTGGTGCATTCGACAGCCTTTTGTTGCTTGCGGCCCATTGTATGTAGCTCAATAAAAGGAACAAAATTTGCCATGCTTTCTGATTGCTTTTGGCATGTGACGAGCGTGTCAAACGGGGGCACTGAAACAAGAGGCAAGATGCAACATGTCGAGTCTTTGTCGTGATGAGCTGAGTTGAGCCTTGATCTCTCTAACCCTTTTCTCCTTTTCTCCTTTTCCAGAAACGCCAGACAAGCATAGTTGGACATGTATGCACCCATTTCCACCATTGTAATCTACGTTTTTTTTTTTAAAAAAAAAACTTTCCCTTGTTTCTTTACCATCCCCTCTTCGCAAGCTTCTCCTGCTCACCCATGGTACTACAGTTGATTCCCACCATGGCCTCGCCGAGATCCATGCTCACCTCCATGAGCACCTTGGGGTCGTTGTAATGCGTGACGGCCTGGACAATTGCCTTTGCCCTCTTCGCCGCATCGCCCGACTTGAAGATGCCCGAGCCGACAAACACGCCGTCACAGC
This sequence comes from Exserohilum turcica Et28A, assembly GCF_000359705.1. Taxonomy (NCBI): domain Eukaryota; kingdom Fungi; phylum Ascomycota; class Dothideomycetes; order Pleosporales; family Pleosporaceae; genus Exserohilum; species Exserohilum turcicum. Next base: position 1,118,201 of record NW_007359948.1, on the reverse strand, counting down.
CCAACTGCATCATAAGCGCCGCATCAGCCGGCGTCGCCACACCGCCCGCAGCAAAGTTAACGACAGGCAGTCTCCCCAGCTTGGCCGTCTCCTTGAGCAGCGCATAGTCGACCTGCAGCTCCTTGGCATAGACGCGCAGCTCCTCGTCCGTCATGCCCTTTGCGCGCGCAATCTCGGCGTTCACCGTGCGCATGTGGCGCACCGCTTCGATGACGTCGCCCGTGCCCGCCTCGCCTTTTGTACGGATCATGGCCGCGCCCTCGGCTATGCGCCGCAACGCCTCGCCCAGCCCGCGGCACCCGCACACAAACGGGATGCGGAACGGATGCTTGGATACGTGGTGGATTGCGTCGGCCGGCGTGAGCACTTCAGACTCGTCGATGTAGTCTACGCCGAGGGCCTCGAGGATCTGCCATGGCTCAGCATGTGCGGGGGTAGCATTGGTTGGAGAAGAAGAAGAAGTGAGAGGGCGGAGCATGTATATACCTGGCATTCGACGAAATGGCCGATTCTCGCTTTGGCCATGACGGGAATCGTCACCGTGTCCATGATCTCCTTGATCATCTTGGGGTCGCTCATGCGCGCCACGCCGCCCTGCGCCCGTATATCAGCGGGTACGCGCTCGAGGGCCATGACGGCTGATGCGCCTGCTTCTTCTGCTATCCGTGCCTAGATACACATGTCGTGGTTAGCTACGAGACCAATTGTTGTTACTGCTATTCTGCTAGACGCCACTGCAGTGGGCAATTGCTGCATGCTGGGAGGGGGAGGGGCTGCGAACATACTTGCTCAGCATTGACAACATCCATGATGACTCCGCCCTTGAGCATGCGAGCCAAACCCGCCTTGACGGCAAAGTTGTTCTCGCCGTCCTGGGCGGTGCCATTGCCGTTGGTCGTGGGGAGTTCAGTTGCCATGTTTGACCTTGTCGTGATTTGCTGAAGGTGAAAGGAACAAGCCACAGGCAGACCAAATAAGTTACTTGAAAAGTGTCAGACCAAAGTGCTGGCAATGGACAAAGTCAGGAAGAAGTAAAGAAGTAAAGAAGAAGATGAAGAAGATGAAGCTTGAGAGAGAGAGAAGAAAAAAAGGGCCTGAAGAAGAGTAAGAGAGTAAGAAGAGGCAATTGTAAACTAGTCCAGTCTACTAGTCACGTCTTAGCACCCGCGATCCCACGCCACTGGATTAGATTGAT
>NW_007359948.1:1070957-1116932 GCF_000359705.1 Exserohilum turcica Et28A | reverse complement strand
ATGTCTTGGGAGGAGGGGGGGAGGGGGGGGGGAACGGGAAAGGAAGAGAGAGAGAGAGAGAGAGAGAGAGAGAGACCCTTGTCCCTCGCCTGGCTCCCTCGTCCCGCAAAAAAAAAGAGGTAAGATGGTGAGTCAAAAAAAAAGTGTCCAAAAAATGTATTACATGTACATGTGGCCCTGGGCATCGCCCCCCCCCCCCAAACTCCTCCTCCCCTTTCCCTCTCTTTTTTTGTCCTGTTTTAGATGTGCCCTCCCCCCCCATGCTCACTAACCTCGTAAGCAGCACGCACACACACACACAGCAAAGCTCGCAAGCTTTGCCCCGCCATGATCCGCGGGCAGAACGCCAGGACCGTCTAGAACCCCACCCCCCCCCCAACCACCCATGCGCGCCCTTTTGACACATGCACATGGCAAAATCGGCGCCAAATCCCGCCCGGGGGTGCTCTGGTCTTGGCCCGTGAATTGCCGTTGCGGCGGGTTTAGTCGGGCCCCTGGACTTTGGAGGCTTTTTGGTGGTCTGGTGAGCACGAGGGGAAGGGGGGAAGTTTGCGAGATCCATGGTGTGTGTGTGGTGTGGTGTGCACTCGGTACACTAAACTAAACCCTACTTACCGATGCGAATAATACTGATACCATTCTTCTCATCTGATCGTGGGTCCTTCGGGCCGAGTGGGGTCTTGCCCTCCCCCCCCCTCCTCCCCTCTTTGACCCTATCGTCGACCGAAGGTATGGGCTATGCTTGCGGGATAATATGTAGGGTTCACGAACTAAAAAAAATAGCGATGTGTTTGCAAAGTATGATATGTCTGCTGCTGCTGCCAAGCCAACCGAAAAAAAAAACACAACCAAGCACCACATCGTGTTAGGCTGACGGCTACAAAAAAAACCCCAATTCTATGTTACGCTAAATACACGGTGCTAGTACGGAGCCGTCTCGCGCTTCAGCCACGCCAGTGTCAAGGCGTCCTTCTCGAAGAAGTGGCTTGTCTTGTCATAGACTTCCTGGTGGTATTCGTTGAGGAACTTCTTCTCGTCGTCGGTGAGCAGGCTCATGTCGACGAGCTTTCTGCAGTGCGGCGTCATGGTGACATGCTCGAAGCCCAGGTACGGCTTGTCGCCGAATTTGTGCTTGGTTTCGACTTCCTTGACCATGACCATGTTCTCGATGCGGATGCCAAACTTGCCGTCTTCGTAGTACCCAGGCTCGTCTGATACCACGTTCCCGACGGCCAACGACACCTCCGAGTACTGCACTCGCGTGCCGATGCCAATCGGGCCTTCGTGCACGTTGAGGAATGAGCCTACCCCATGTCCTGTACCGTGGCGGTAGTCAAGGCCCTCCGCCCATAGGAATTGCCGGGCCAGGGCATCCAGCGCGAAGCCGGTCGTGCCCTTGGGGAATTTGACTCGCTCCAGGGCCATGTTACCCTTGAGAACGAGCGTGTATGCCTTGCGCTCCATCTCCGACGGCTCGGTAAAGTGCAACGTCCGCGTCGTGTCTGTGGTGCCATCACGGTACTGTGCTCCAGAGTCACACAGGTAGATGGCTTTGGGGTCAATGACTGAGCATGCGCCTTTTTCTGGCTTGTAGTGGATGACGGCTGCGTTTGGTCCGGTTGACGAGATGGTGTCAAACGAAAGACCCATGAACATGTCGTGTTTCTTGCGAATCTCCTCTAGCTTATCCGCAGCGTCTACTTCATCGAGCGTCGCCTTTTTGTTAATAAGCTGGTCCTCCAACCATGCAAAGTATTCGCTCAATGCCGCTCCATCACGGATGTGGCTCTGTCGCATGCCCTCCAGCTCCACCTCGTTCTTGACGGCCTTGGCATCGCCAACGGGACTTCGAGTTTCCTCGACCTTGTCCTCGCCACCGAGAGCCTTGTTGAGCGCCCACGAAGCACGGTTGGAAGTGAGAAACTTCTTTGGTGCGGCGCCCTCGTCGTTGGCTGCAAACATTTCCTTGCTCAGCGCTGTGACATCGCCGAATATCGCCTCGTAGGGGCGAATGCTGACTTTGTCGCCCAAGTGCTTCTTCACATCCTCGGATAGCTTGCTGTCGTTGACGTACAGGGTGGCTGCGGTGGGCGTGATGACGGCGTACGAGAAGAAGACTGGGTTGTAAGGGATGCTGCACAGCGTTAACGGCGACTCAGAAGGACCATTGGCCACACATACTCGCTGCCACGGAGGTTGAAGAGCCACGCAATCTCGTCGAGCATCGACACGACAAAACCCAGGCTCTTCCTCTTGTCCAGCTCCTTGCGCAGATCCTCAATCTTGTCGGTGAAGCTCTTGCCCGCGTACTTGTCGGGCTGCACAATGACCATCTCGCTCGGGCGGGCAGGCCTCTCGGCGCCCCATACCAAATCGACCAGGTTCTCGTCGACGGCCTTGTACTCACCGCCCTTCTTCTTGATCTTGTCGGCCAGCTTACGGGCGTCTGCTGCAGTGACGACACTCGGGTCGACGCCAACGACCTTGCCGCCCTCGGCCTGCTCTGCCGTCCACTCTTGGATCGTGGGCACGTCCTGGATGCCCTGCTTCAGCAGCTCCCAATTGCTGTCCAGCTGCTTCTCGGCCTGGTTGAAGTAGCGCCCGTCGGTCGAGAGGGCAGCCTTGTCCTGGGTGACGACGGCATAGCCAGCAGAGCCCGTGAAGCCACTGATGTATGCTAGGTGCGTGTCAATGGGTGCGATGCGACGAGCAGCGGGGGGTCCTGACCTCGGCGGGCGTCACACGGGGCAATGTACTCGCTTTGATGGCTGTCTTCAGAGGGCACCACTGCGCGGGGTCAGCCACATGGCTTTCTCTATCTCGCTCTCGCTCTCTATGTGTGTGTAGGCGCCAGGCTCGTGCGGGCTTACTGTAGATGTCGACATTGCGCTCCTTCATGAGCTTACGGAGCTCGGCCAGGCGGTGGGACGTGTCTACTTTGGCCATGTCGATGGCTCGCAGGGCGGCAGAAGCGTGGAAGAGGAGGCGGGGGGGAGGCGGCGTCTTTGCGGCTACATATACTGTAGTTGTCGCGTGTGACCGCCGTAGGATGCGCGGGAAGAGCATAGAGGAGTGACACGCTGGTTCGTGCCTATGGTCGGTCGGGATAGCTACTGTATGCACGACACCCCGCCGACAGCCTTCGAGGGCCGCGGCGAGTCGCCCACTACCTCCCTGGACGCTCCCTGGACGCGCTCGCCCCGCCCACGCATCGCCAGACGGCCGTCTCGAGTGTGTCGCGGCTCTTTGTTTGCCTGCGTCCAGTGCAGTGCAGTGGTTGCAGCGGGCAAAGGCCATGGACTCGCCCCGTCGCCCCCGTCGCCCCCGTCGCCCCCGTCGCCCCCGTCGCCCCCGTCGCTGTTTGCTCTTGCTCTGTCTGCCCCACCACGCGCCTACAAGTACCCAAGTATGCCTGCCTACTTACCTACACCCAGGCCTGTCTACCTCGCCCTACTCACCCTCACCCTCGCCTTGACACCACATTCCACTCTGCACTCTGCGCCTGGACACGCCAGAAGCATGCTGAGCCCGCCACCGTCTTGACCGCGACGTCATTCTGGCTGCAGCCCACCCACCGTCCTGTCGAGTAAGTAGTCCAATTTGCCTTTGTTTGGCGCCCGTATCCCAACCCGCCGGTCGCACCTTCCTGCTTTGGGCATCATGCCAGCTAGTTTTTGGATGAATGCTTCCCCACACCACGCTGCCCATGACACCTGAGCAGCCCTGCCATATCGCATGCGCACTTTTTCTTCCGTGTCATCATCGGGCCCGGTGTGGCTGTCGCCGCCTCTGTCCTGACAATCACCTCCGAGCACTGCAGGCTGTGACCCACGCGAGACCAACCAGCGCCGGCAACGTCGACAAGGCCCAATCTGCTGACGCTCGTCGCAGATTCCACCATGGCGAGCAACGGCACCCAGTCGTTTCCGCTGCCCTATGAAGAGATTGAGCGCCTCGTCAAGTCGCTGTATGAGCCTGGCCAGGCCAAGAAAATCTCTGAAACCGAAGCCACTTTGCGCGTGCTCCAGCGCTCGCCTCAGGGGTGGGAGATTGCAAATGCTCTGCTCAAGAGCGACGACGAGCAAGTCCGCTTCTTTGGCGCCCTCACCCTCACGGTCAAGCTCAACGCCGACTCGGCCGAGTTGAGCGAGCAAGATTCCGAGCAATTGCTGTCAACACTCATCCATCACCTCGTTTCACGCCCTACTACGTCCATTGCCACTCGCAAGATTAGCTCCACCCTCGCCCAGTACTTCACCAAGCCCATCTCGGTATGGACTCGGTGCATTCGGAGCCTGGCCGCTTCTTTTGCCGCCCAGCGACCAGTCTTGGATGCGGCCCTGAGCGAGCACCCCTCAACATGGGACCTCCTGCCCCAATTCTCCGACGAGCAGCTCCTGGTCATGCTGGACTTTGTCATGAGCTTGGCCGACGAATCCAAGAAGCCATCCAATGTACCAGGCCGAAAACCACACGACCGCATGGCGGCAAATGTCGAGAGTGTCGAGATCCTCCTCCATGTGTCTTTTAGTCGTGGTATCAAATGGCTGTCGACGTCGATTGATGATCCAAACTACACCGATTCCGTGCAGCAGGGAGAGAAGATCTGCATAGCGGCCCTAAAGTGTTTTACAGGTTGGATCTTCTATGCCCAGTCAGAGTTCAAAGACAGTCCCGAGAACCTTCAACATCTCCGGTCTGTCAATGAGCTCGCTCTGTCCTGCCTCGAATACCATGTTGAGGATGCTATGGAACTGGTAGCCGAGATCCTAGAAAACTACCCTACATTTTTCGAAGCAAAGCACCAAGAGATGCTGTGGTCGGCCATCTCCGGCCCATGGGGTCTGGAGATTTTGAAGAACTCGGATGCCGAAACCATTTCGCTCGCAAGAATTATTGTGGCCTACGGACAGATTCTACTCGAGTCCAAGGTCATTTACACACAGCCCGAAAATGCACACTACCAGCAGGTCATGTCGTTTCTGCATGACCTTCTCAAGTTTCCCGAACCTGTGGGTGCAGAAGACGAGGTCGCCCCCGTGGTGCTTGACTTCTGGAGTAGCTTTGTCAGCGCCATCTCCGAAGAAACATTTTTGTATCCCGCAGGGGAGGCAGTGCCAGAATGGATGGGTACCGCCAAGGCCAACGTCCTTCAAGCCATTTCCGAGCTCGTCCAGAAAATCATCTATCCGCCTGCCGACGTCACCGAATCCTGGGATTCCGATGCCAAGAAGACATTCAAGGTGTTCCGTATCGATGTGCGCGATATCATCATGGACGCGTATGACCCCCTCCGGGACGTATTAACTGATCAATTCGTCGATTTTGCACTGCATGGGCTGAGCGCGGGGAAATGGCTGTATCTTGAAACTGGGCTGTTTGGGCTCATTGCTATTGCTGATGCATTGAACCGAATCTCAGATGAGCGTCTGCTTCGGCTCTTTGAGCAACCTTTATTCTCGACAATATCCAGCAGCCCTGATGTACCTGCGATAACCCGGAGGACGGCGGTTGAGCTCGTTGCTGCTCTAAACCACTTCTTCCTCCGACACTCACAGTTCCTCCCTCAGGTTCTCCCCTTTCTCCTTACTGCACTGGCTCAACCGGCAATTGCCCATGGTGCCGCAAAGTCTTTTGCTTCGCTTTGTTCCGAATGCCGCAAATCTCTGACAGGAGAGCTGACCTCATTTTTCCAAATGTACGAGCAGTTCATCACCTACGCAACAGCTGAAGAGTTCACCAAGAGCATGGTTTTGAAAGGCATCGCCGCCATTGTGCAAGCTCAGGACACAGAAGACAAGCAGCTGGAAGGCGTACGCCATCTTTTCCAGTACATTACCCGCGACGCCATGCAAGCAATCCACATTACCAAAGAAGGAGGGGATCCAGAGCAAGGCCAAGTACTTGCACTGACGACACTAAAATGTCTGGCAAACATTGGAAAGGCTATGCAAGCCTCAGACGAGGAAGTGGTAGATCTGGAATCTGACAAAGCGCCTTCCACGTTCTGGTTGCAAGGGCCCGGCAAGGAAATACAAAACCAAATCATTAATCTTGTCAACTACATGACACAGGTATTCTCCAGTAATGACGAAATCATCGAAGCTGCGTGCAACGTTCTGCGCACCGGCTTCAAAGAGGCGATATCAGGACCCTTTGTCTTACCCCTCTCTGCAGCAATCGATTTCATCACCAAGACGACTGTGCAAACTCCCAGACTGCCATTTGTGCTAGAAACCGCATGTTGCTGGATATCATCTCATAAGCACAAACAACCCGAGGGCTTTCAGCAACAGGCACAGCGTTTGCTTCAGCACAATCTCAGCATCATGCAAGCACTTCAGCACCCAAGGAACGATCCGGAAATCGCCGTTGGCTGCATTGAGCTCATTCAAAACTTCATCAACGCCGACCCGCGCATCATGACACAAGAGTCTCCCGGGAATTTGTCGGGAATGTTTGGCTTCACGGTTGAATCGATCAAGTCCCCTGAAGTATTGCCAAAGCGCGCCGCCGCCAAGCTGTGGAAAGACATCTTCGAGCTCGCAGGCAATACACATAGCCCGCACCATGTCACGACGCAGGAGATTGTGGCCCACTTTGGTCCTTCTGTCTGTCTCGCACTCATCTCCAATGTGTGTGGAGAGGTAGACTTTACCAGCCTGGAACACATTGTCGCACCTCTCCGTGCTTTGATGAGGGCCGATAAGAACGCAAGGGCTTACATCACAAATTCGCTGGCAGAGCAGCCACTTCTGCAGCGCTTCCAAGAAGACCAGGGCGTTCAAGACATGGTACGAAAGCTCATTGAGAGCATGTCTAGGTATGTTTGATTTTCGGTCAGAATGCGTACGGCCAGAAGCTGACGTATATACAGAAATGCGAAGAACAGTGTAGCTTTCAAGGACACCATAAAGGCCTTCTGGCAAAGTTGCAAACAACTGCAAATGCAGCTCCAGCCACAGACGATGAACCCAGCGCATCGCTTCACTCATGGTTATCCTCACCCACCCGCGTACTGAGCGACTTGTTAAAAGCGCCAAACTTAGAACTCTGAAAATGCTGCCATGGCGAATGTGAGGCCAAATGACAACTTGAAAGCAACGTTGTCCCGGACCAGCGACTGGATGTTCACCGACTTGATGCGGCGCTGGAGAAATGCATACGGTATGATGTGGATACCGCGCGATTCGATGAACTAGCATATGTGTCAATTTCACCTTCCCCTTTCGAAGCATGGACCGTATGGTCTACAAAGATATCCAAGAGTTATGCATGGCGTTCTAGTGATACACCATAGACAGTTGAATAGAGCATAGTGAACAAGACATTGAACTTACCTGCACAGCAAAGATGCCCAACCCGATCAATATGGCCAATGGCCTGCTAAAGACACTGAGTCCTATTCCTCCAATCACACCCAGAATACTTCCCATGCTAATTTGTTGAACTGTCTCGGGATTCATCACACCTGATTGAGTGATGACGGGCGTTTTTGCTTCGGTGGTGTAGTTGCTCTTCAAGTCATTGGTAATTTTGGTGAGGGGATCGGGGCCATCACAGCGAATGCGCTGTCCATTGCGAAGTTGATATGCCAGCAGAGGTGTCGAGAGAATGAGTGGCGTGCTGAGCAGCAGGCCTCGGCGAAGACCAGGCAGGAGAAACGACATGTTCGTTTGTTGCCGTGAGAGTCTGGGGTCACGGGAGAGCTGTTGCTGGTGGAGGTATGCGGTGAGCTGTCCTTTAAGCTTTCGATCGACTGTTGCGGTACGGGCCGAAGAGCAAATAGCACGGATTGGAAGAAGAGCGCGGGGGGCCAGGGTGTAGACACGGAGGTGCGTCCTTGTCAAGCCAGTCAGTCCCAATGGTGTCGGATACATGGATAGAAAACAGAGTGTTAACCCGAGCACCCGTGGGGGGAAGCTGACCTCCGAGGTAGTGATGTCATTGGCCCGGACTATGGCGTTGCGACCAAGCTGTTTTGGGCCTAGAGCCAGGACCCTGACTTCGTGAGCCTCAAACGTAACGTCGCGTCTTCGCAACACCATGATGGACGTGTCGAAATTACACCGGCACTGTTTCGCGCTTCGTCATGACAACTGCCGCTCCTTACAATCTCCAATTGACTAATTAGTAGGTAATCAGGTCACAATGGCGCCCCGAACGCTGCTTCTGGCGGTCGCGAACCTTTTGATCCCGGTCGCGATACTGGTCTTCGCAACTGGCTTCTTTCCGTACAAACCTTTTATGCCTGGTCTCGCCGAGTATGAAGAGCTTGGATTCTCTGAGGCGCTTGGAGAGCATTGGCAAAAGCCGCCCGCGGCGCCGTTTGACAGGGTAGTCTTCATGGTAGTTGACGCGCTGAGGAGCGACTTTGTATATGGAGAGGAGAGTGGCATGAGCTTTGTGCAGAGGTACGATAGCCTCCGGGGAAATACGACACAAAGTCGCATCACAGCTGACATCCTTCTAGTCTGATTCGTGATGGAACCGCCCTCCCGTTCACGGCGCACGCTACCTCTCCTACAATCACTATGCCGCGTGTAAAAGCCATCACCACAGGCTCCATCCCCTCATTTGTAGACGTAATTCTCAACTTTGCCGAATCTGATACCACTTCGACACTCGCGACTCAGGACACTTGGCTTGCGCAGATCAAGGCAAAGGACTTTGAAAATGGCAAAGGGAAGCTGGTCATGTACGGCGATGATACCTGGCTGAAGCTCTTTCCAAATGTCTTCGAGCGCGCAGACGGAACGAGCAGCTTTTTTGTCTCGGTCAGTCATACGCGTCCTGCCGTATATAGGAACAATAGAATGTTGATTTGAAAATGCAGGATTTCACAGAGGTTGACAATAATGTGACAAGGCATGTTCCGAATGAATTGCTGAACAGCGACTGGAATGCAATGATTATGCATTATCTCGGCCTGGACCACATTGGGCACAAGGCTGGTCCGAAGAGGTAAAACGGCACCCAGACTGGCAGTCCAAAGCACTAATCATTCCATAGCCCCAACATGGTTCCTAAGCAGATTGAAATGGATGGCATTGTTCGCGACATTTACTCTGCTATTGAAAATGAGGAACACTTGTCTGAAACGCTGTTTGTTCTTTGCGGCGACCACGGCATGAATGACGGTGGTAACCACGGTGGCTCCTCTCCTGGCGAGACATCTCCAGCCCTAGTCTTTATGAGTCCCAAGCTCACCAAGATTACGAAGCCTGCCAGCAAGAAAAGTCCAGTGAAGCCTAAAAACGAAGGCGAGTTTGATTTTTACCGCATGGTTGAACAGAGCGATATCGCCCCAACGCTGGCTGGCTTGCTTGGGTTTCCAGTGCCCCAGAACAATCTCGGTGTTTTCCTGGAAGATTTCCTTCCATTCTGGAATAAACGTACGTAAACGTGCTTGCTGGTGGGTGCCTTCGATTAACAAAGTGCAGCCTTGGATCGCATTCAGATTCTCTACCGCAATGCGAAGCAGATGAAGAAGATTGTCGCAGCCAAATACACCAGCCTGAAGTTTGGGGAATCACTCTCAGCATCAGACAGTGCGCCCGAGTGTGCAAAGGGATATGATGTATGTCCTGTGATCATTGCCTTTGAACTTACTAACATGATTAGGGGACTGATGGCCAGAAATTGGCATGTCTCTGGCGAGAGGTTGTTGCTTCAATGACAAGCGGGAAGGATGATTATGCAAGCTTTTACAAGGTAGGTTCTATGTCCATCACGAGCTGGTTGGTGTATGAACATTACACTAACAATATCAGTTCATGCACATGGCTCAGGAAACCATGTCAAGCACCGCATCCAACTACAATGTACCGCGTCTCTTTATGGGTACGGGCCTAGCTTTGCTCATCTCTTGCTTGGCCTACTTTACTCTCCCTTCTTTCAAGCCTGTCACACCAGCCGGCATCTACTTCAGCCTGTCTCTCATCCTGTATACCGTCCTCATGTTCGCGTCATCCTACGTGGAAGAAGAGCACAACTTCTGGTACTGGGCCACTTCTGGCTGGCTGCTCTGCCTTTTCTTCACCAACATACGAAGGGAGTGGTACACTAGATGGATTTTTCACCCCGCCATCATGGCGTTGGCCATCCACAGAATCATCAGGCGATGGAACCAAACCGGACAGAAATACGCTGGCGCTGATGATATCGTGAACAGCGGTATCTTCCACGGGAGAAACTCGGTCATCCTGTGGGCATTGATCGGCGCCACATACATGGATGCAACCATTCGCCTCTCTAGGCACATTGCCCGTGCCATCGCAACATTCGAGACTGATTCAAAGTCACGAAGCGTGGAATTCGAGTCGACAGACCAGAACCGCATGTTTGGCACAATTGCCGTGATACCACTCTGCGGAACGGCCTTTATCTTCAAGCTAGCCTTCACAGCAAAGGACGCGCCGGAACTGACAAGCGGCATCAGCACACACCTGATGCAGATGGTCGAGAGCCTGGAACTAGTCGGTCTCGCACGCATGGTCTTTGGCGGTCTCCTTCTCAGCGCATGCTGGATCACGCTCGCAGAACGCACACGCTCCAACCGGAGAAAGAGGCGCGGAGCAAAAGGAAATGGCGGTACGTCTCTGACTCTCTCACATGCCACGCAGAATGCTGTTTGAAACTCACTTGCTAAAACGGAAGAAATTAGATCTTGCTGTCGCCTTGTTCGACCTCATTACCGTTTTCCTATTTACCCAGACAAAAGCCCAGAACATCCCCCTCTACTTTCTCTTTCGCCTGCAATACTTTTTCCTAAGTAAGTCTTTTTTTTTCCTGCCTTTCATATCGCCATGTCCTCTTTCTCCTCGTAAATCCGCACTTACTGACCCCCTACACAACAGCCCTCATCGAGCTCTCCCCCACCGCCACAACACTCACCACGCTACTCCTCAGCCAAACCGCCTTCTTCGCGCTCGGCAACAGCAACTCCATCTCCTCCATCGACCTCTCCAACTCGTACAACGCCATATCCGGGTACAACGTCGTTGCCGTTGGCGCCCTCGTTTTCCTATCCAACTGGGCCGGTCCCGTCTACTGGTCTCTCGCCGGCTTGCTCCTGCTAGGCGCGCACGGCCGCCCGCAGCGCCACATCAACACGTCTGAAATGCATGTTGCAGATTGGGTTGCGCGCGAGCGCGAGTGGCTGAACGAGATGGCGCGAAAAGAGGAATCGGCCAGGGAAACGAGGGCTTCGGCCAAGGAGTGGCGCGCACATGCTGCGCTGCTGACCTTCTGGTCTGGTGCTATGCTCGCTGCTGTTATGCTCGCGTGTACGGTGCTCAGACAGCATTTGTTCATCTGGACTGTGTTTAGCCCAAAGTACCTGTTTGCTATGGCCTGGGGAATCGCCTGGCATTTGGGTGTTACAATGGGGCTTGGCGGCTTGGTGTGGTGGCTTGGGAGTTGGTAGCATTCTGGGCGAGAGTGAAGTATCATATGTAGTAGATGGCAGTATGGGGATAGAAAGGATGTGAGTTGCGTGTTGAAGTTTGGAGGACATCGTGTTCTTTTTTTTTGTACAGAGTTGTGCATTTTGATTTTGTTTTTTCTTCTTTTGCTGTTCTAGTTGATTGATACCTTGGATTGGATTGGATTGGTGATGGGGCCATTCATTCATTCATTCATTCATGTATAATTATGCGTTACACTTGTAGCGATAGTGCTTTCCTCAAAACAACACACCTCATCCCTATTCCCGCATTCTCACCATATATTCTGCGGTTCAGCACTCGGATCCAACGGGCTTTCGCTCTCACTCTCTTCCTCCCCTTCTTCCTCCGCCTTTCTCGTTTCCTCGCCGCCACCCACAACACTATCCGCAATACTCTTCTTCCTCTTCTGCTCTTCCAGCTCCTGAATACTCCTCTTCCTGTCGCCCTCCCAGCGCTCCTGGACGCGCTCATGTGCCGCCACCCCAGCCACCTCTTTCATGGCATTTTTGACATTGTCAGGCTGCTCGATTTGGTCCCAGCGGACGCCGTCCTCGGCCATTTCGCGCGGGTCGTAGCGCGACATCTCAGCGAACATTTGCTCGCCGCAGTACGCACACTTGACCTGCTCGCCGGGCCCCACGCCGGGAGCGGGCGGATTGGGAATCGGGATTGGGGCTTGCGTTGCGTGTTTGGAGCTACAATGTAGAGGTGGCTGTTTTTAGATGATGGCAATAGAGATGGGCATGATGCATTGTGGTATGAAGAGGAAAGGCAGATGAGATCAAGTGAGATGAGATCAAATGCAAGGTAACGAACGAAAAAAAAAACTGAAAAGAACTTACACGCCACCGGATTCTTTCTTTCGTGTCTTGACTGGAGGAATAACATCCGTAATTCCTCTGTCATTGAAGTGATTGCAGTACTCGCACTTCCACCGATCCTGCATCTTGGCCGGATCGATGATCTTGTCCATAGTCGCCTTCTTCTTCTCATACGCATCGTCGCGCCACGTATCCGAGACGGGGTTGCGCGGGACGCCTGGGCCGCGGCGCTGCGTACTGGACTCTGGGTCGTGGTAGTCTGGTAAATTTGATTTGGGCGAGCGCGTGCGGTCGTGCTCAGGCCCATGCTTGAATTGATGCGGGAATTTGGATACGTGGGGGGGCGAGGGCGGTGGTTGTGGGGGGAGAGCCGCGTTGTACGATTCAACGGAGAGGTTGGCTAGGCCCTCGGATAGAGATGAGCTGCGTCGGCGGGTTGCGGTTCTAATGTGTGGGTGGTGTTAGTGCGTGTAGAGTCAGGATAGAGTGAGGCCTTGGAAGGAATGTCGTGGAGATTCGTCGGCTCCATTGGCTTCTAGGGGTTAAGGAGGATACGCTGGAAGATGCGGGAAGTGAGGGAGTGAGAGTAGACTCACGCTTCTTCTACTACTTCCTCCTGAGTCTTCTTTTCAAACGAAAGCTGGGCTTCTTTGCCCTTTCGCGATCCAGAGGATCCAGTAGCAGTATTTTGCTGGGCACTACAAATTTCTCATCAGCCAGCTCTCTTGCAAGATATTCTTTTGCTGTTGTGTTCCTTTCTCAGGAGGATGTGATCAGATATGCTTCTCGTACCCTTCACCAGGCTCATTCGCCTCTCCAGACTCGTCGGATGTCGACACCCATTCATCAGACCCTTCCTCCTTTGCCACCTCTCCGGATTCTCCAGACGTCGACACCCATTCGTCAGAGTTATCCTGGCTCATTGCAACGACTGAGGTTCAGCAGATGGTAAATGTTCTGAAGCGATGTTGTGCTGTGGGAGTGCGCGATAGTAATAGCAGATTCCGCTGGTGATTGAGAGAGCTGAGCGATTGCGAATGGGAAATTCACATTTATGGCTGTGTAGCATTGCTACTGTCATTTTCATAATGCTTCCTTCCCCCAAAATTGTAGAAAGCTGCCGAGCGTGGGCGAGACAAAGAAGGTGCATGGCAGTGTGTGGAAAGGGGCTTTGGCAAGTACAAGGCGGAGTTTGATAGATGGTTAAGAGGGAAAGTGCACTCACTAGAAGACTGAACTAAGGCTCCTCTTGAGAAATCGGGAAGTGATGAAAAGAATCATAGCACGATGGGGCGATGTCTAGACATTATACCCGTTAGTACTTACATGGTGACACTATATAAAACTGCAGTTGTCCAACAAGCTTATAATGCAGATGAAATGTACACAATCCTCTTATATTGTCCAAAAAAAGATATCATATCACAACACAGCGCTACACATACACGTATATACCCTCCAAACTCAGCTAACCTCTGTATACCGAATGCCATGAAAAAAAAACGCATCTGGACCTTCATCCGCCACGTACCTCACCATCCCTCCTACACCCGATTTCCTTCAAAGTGGTAATTTCCTAGTGAATACACCGTTCTGTGTTAGGAAAAAGAAACTGCGATGAATAGTCGAGTAGATGACACCAAGGTATGTTTACTTTACAAAAAACACAGCTTCAGGGTCTAGAATCATGCTGGACAGGGGCCGCTCAAGCGAGCCGCTGCGAAGCAATCATGTTGTTAGTATACGCTTCCGTTGGCATGAGATGGCTACGGCAATGTCGCAGAAGCGAAAAAACAGCACTAGAGTGATGTATGGAATATACTCATGCTATTCTAACATAGCTAAGCTACTGATCTCTCCACCAAAAAGGGCATGGGGGGAAAAGACAGTCAGTCATATCATAGGCACAATCACAATCGTATAAAAGGGCAAAGTGTGAGAGTGCGAAACAAGGGCTGGAATTTATATCGCAAGAACTGACTTATACTCGTTTTGCCTCGCACCTTTCATGTAGAATTAAAAGGGGGGTCGGGATATCCAAAAAAAAGGGTGAAGTTGAAAGAAAGAAGTGAAGACAAGACAAGACAAGACATGAGAAGAGAAAAAACAAAACAGTAGAAGAAGAACCAAAGAAGGTGGGGAGTATCAAAAAATGGACGCCTGTTCCCCCAAGATAAACCGAACTCGCCACCGTTCCCCGTTCTCGCGAAACCCCATTCTCTGCCTTGCCTGTGACCTATCCAAAACTCCCCAAAAAGCAAAAAAGCCCGTCAGTTTGTTGACTAGCCTATGGTAATGTCATGTCACGACGTGAACTTGATTTCAGGTTCATGCCACATAGTAGAGCTTCATCGCGCTCAGCACCCGCTTGCGGCAGACGGGACAGTTCTGCACTTCTCTCGCACATGTGAGGCAAGCGACAACGTGCCCACAGTCGTAGAAAGCGGCCTCAGCCTCACCATCCCAGCAGATCCTACACAGCCTTTCTGCTTCTTGCGCATTCTTCCAATGGGTGACGCCTTCGCCGAACTTTTTATTGTTCTGCCATCCACCAACATACGTGTTGCCGCTGGTCGCCTCGACGTATGTACCAGTGCCATGTTGCTGGTCGTCGACCCAATCGCCATCATACGTATCGCCGTTCTGAAACGTGTACAGACCGTGGCCATGGCGCTGATTCAGGCGGAAGGAACCATTGTAAATGGCACCAGAGTGATAGATGAGGGTTCCATGGCCATGACGGTAGCCGTTGACAATCTCGCCCTTGTAGTATTCGCCCGAGAAGTAGTTGTATGTGAAGTGACCGTGCAACTTGTGAGGAAAGTTTCGGGCGAAAGCGCGGAACTTCATATATGCTTGTGGATCTGCAAAGGCGGCACGGTCGGCGAGTGTACTCTTTTGTTCAGCAGTAACAGGCATCCCGGCGATGAGGATGCTTGTATTGTGTAGATCGAGTTGCGTAAAAGTACGGCGATGTTTTAGGGTACGCGTAGTACTGATGTCTACTTCTTCCCACATTTCCAGTTTCTTCTTCTCTTCTGCTGGGAGTCCAAGCAATGCTACGACTGTCTCATCAACTCTCTGGGACTTGAGGGTGATGTGCGAACCTCGCGACTCGAGGGCTTGCTTTTCTGGGTTCCAAAACTTCAGGAAGAAGTAAATTTCGTCCGCTGGTGGCTCAGGTGAAGGTGTGCGTACTGGTGGGGGTGGCTGTACAGGCTCGGTGGGTAGGTCGACTGGGGGAGGTGGAGGTGGCGGCATTTGCTCCTGCGTGCCACCCATTTCTGTGTCACCAGGAATCACGCTTGGGATGTATACGTCAACAGCTGGCGGATCTGTCGCAGGAGTCGCTTCTACTTCAATCATGGCAGCATCGCCGGCTTGAATGACCTCTGTGGGTAGCGGGGTTTCGGGCTGTGTCATGGGAGGTCTGGAATGGTCGTGTTGTACAGCAGCTGGCTCTTCGGGCTCACTCATAGGCGTGTCTTCTGCTCTTGCAGGTACTTGGACTAGTGGAGAAGTTGATGGATGTCCACTAATGTTTCCATTCACTTGCAAGCTTTCCACGTCTCCTTGAGATTCCTGATGAGCCGAAGAAGGAAAGTCTGGGGTTGGTACCTCAGACACGCCATTGACTTGTTTGGGTAGCTCAGGAAGCTTTTCATAATCGATGACATGTACCCATAGCCTCCGATATGCGACAGGAGACTCTTCCAGTGTCCACTCTTTGGTGTCTGTGTATCGGTCGTAGCTACCGGCAGAGTACTCAATCTTCCCAGTACCAAGAAGGTTCGGCATTGGGTCCATAAACCAAAATTTTATCTGTCGCTCATCTTTGACACTGGTGAGGACATCCTTCAATTTCGCACGGATCTCTTTGCAGCCATCGCGGCTGGACAAAAACACTGTATGGATAAATTCAGAGTTCGCGTCTGCCCACTTGTGGTCGAAAGTGTCCAAGAGGCCGGGCCCTTCATGTTTAAGGAATGCTCGAGAATCGATGATTTGGAAACCCAAAGTCTTTGATGGCTTTGCTGCTGTGTCTGCTGCGGCTGCTTTGGCGCCTTCGGGTACCACGTGATCGAGAGGCAGTGTTGGTATTGGTGTGTGGGCCCTAGGGGTCTTTCTGTTCTCAATGTCTAGCTTGATCCACTCCGGCACGTCCCATTGCTCGGCCTCGGCTTCCGGCACAAAAGTAGACGGGGCTATGTCGTCACGCACATACATTGCAACATACGCTACTGGATCATTGCCGACAACCTGATCTGTGCCAGGTCTGCCCTCGTGTGCGTCAACAGCAAGGCGTTTCGGGAGGCATCTGACTTGATTCTCGTCTTTGCTGTCAGAATAGCTGTACCAACGAGATCCGGGGCCTTCTGGCCGAAGAATTGGCTGGTAAACATACGACTGCAGAGTTTGCTTGTGAACTACAAACCCGTACAGAGTATAGGATGTGCCACTGACTGTTATGTGGTCATTCAATGTAACCTTGTTGAGCAACTTGATGTGCGAACGTGTCTTTGCGCCATCGAAGGCGTGTCGCTCCAGCTCAATGGTCAATAGCTCAGGGAGTTGTTGCCCAGAAAGAGTGAAGCCATTCGAGCTGTCTACAGCTTTCTGCATGCTCTCTACGCCCACGACAGACACGCGATAACTTGGCACGCCGCTTGAATGATCGCGCTTAGTGCCACAAATTGCTTGGAGTGTGTCCAGATGAGGTGTGTTTTGAAGCTCCTCTTCCAGCTTGAGACGTAGCACCTCCCATGTCTCAACCACGTCGAGCTTGCTGAGGCCTTCGTGTATACCATACCAGTCCAGAACATCCAAGATGTCGTCTAGGCCGACTGGACCGGCTCCTGGGTCTACTTGGGTTCGTAGCATGTACAAGACTTGCTGGAACGCAGCGACAAGCGGCCTGGGGCGAACTAGGGGTTGCTCATTGGGATCTGCCACGTCTATGCTGTACAAGAGCTTTCGGAAGGGCTTGAAGAGCATCCAGGATGCGACTGCAGAGATCATATTACCGCCGGGCGCACTAGCATCTTCTCCGAGTGCGAGGCCTTGCAATCCAGTCATGGCAAAGCTGTCCCAGGGGTTTTCCCGAATAGGGTGCTCCCACAAGCAGCCAGTGTCGTCTTTGATGACGCGAATATACGCAGTGAAAGCGAGCTTATCCTCCCGGAGCAGCGCCATTCGCTGGCCATGCATACGGCGGCAGATTTCGAAATAGGGTCCGTGAAACCTAGTCCAGCCCCAATCTGGTGAGCCACTGCAGAAGCGGTGTAGTGCATTGCGTGAATAGTTGACGCGAGGCTCTGTCGGATTGTATAGGACGACGGATATCTGCGCAGCCACACTGTTTCGCTTGGGCATTTTTTTCGATCCAAGAAGCGGTATAGGGGCATGCTGGTATTCGACTCGGGGAAGTGGGGCCGCCGCCTTGTTGGGTGTCGGCCCAGCCTTCCCATGCTGCTGCTCCGATGCAAAGGCCCCGGGCTCCGCCAACACCTTGTCCGTACCGTTTGGCGCACGTCCGGCAAGTGTTGAAGCATCTCCAGTATTGTCTCCATCTCCGAGCTCGCTGGCGTCTTGTGCGGGCGTGTCACCATCGGCTTCTTCGTCATTCTTATCTTTTGGATCCATGACGCTCAAGCACTCTAGGTAGACACTGAGGTAGTCGGAGTCATTGCCCTTAGGATAAAACTTGATCTGCCAATCGTGTCCGCCAATCCTGACCACGTCAGATTTCATGACAATTTCATGGTTGGGCTTCTCCCGTGTTCCATTGTAGGCGTCAATGGTCCAGTGAATGCGACCCGTCTCACCAGCAGTATATTCCGGGTCCTCGAGCGGCTTGAACGCCTCCTTCTCCCAGTATTCGTGGTCCAAAGCACTATGTTCGCCTCGCTCTTGTATGTATTTGAGTTCATCTTCGTCGGGCGACGACCAGTCCTCTTGGAGCTGGTGCCACGGCGGAACCCCGTCGTCATCGTCCGAGGAATCGCTATCGGAACGTACGGGATCGACCGGGGGCGGCGGAGGCGGCGGCTGTATGTTGAGAAGGGCGGGCGGAGGCATTGAGGCCGGGTCCCCGGGGGGAGGAGGGTCCATGTTTCGGGTAGCATCAGCCTGGCTGGGGGGTTAGTGCTGGGCATATCGAAACACAGGTGCGGGACGGCAATGGAGGGTGCGACGACTTACAGCATCGCCTGGAATAGGCAGCAGTGGTGTAGTGATGGCGGCATCGGCCTGTGCTTGGGCAGGGGGGCCATTCGGTAGTAATGCGTGTGGTTCAGCGTCGGGCGTGACGTCCATGGCATCGTCGTCTATGGCCGAGACCTGGACAGCGACGGTGTTTGTCGAGGCATCGCGCTGGGCGGGCTGCTCCGTGTCTTGCATCTCGGCATCGTCCCGGTCGTGGTTCTGGCCGGCGGGGGGCCATGTGTGGACTGAGGTGCTCGTGTCCATGTCGGCGGCAGGCTGGGGTGGGGGAGAGGCGGGCGTGTGTGCATGAAGCAGGTGGTTGGGCGAGCGCGACGGGCTTGAGAGCTGCTGGCCAAAGTGCAGCGGCTGCTCGACGCTGACGCTCATGGTGGATCAAGTGGAGAAAAGCGCATGTGAAGGTGGGCAAGCAGCTTGACGTGTTTCAGGTAAAGAGCGTGGAGGTGAAGGTACACGAAGACGAAGGCGACGGCGACGGCGACGAGGAATTGATGAGAGGGAATATGCACGAGGCTGCACACGTCGGCAGGCGGGCGGCGGCGATCGGTGAGAGTCAACAGGGTGGTAGTGGTAGCGTGGTCGGGGTTGATGCAGCACGGTTGGGACAGGCAAAGGTATGGATGGATGGAGGGAGGGAGGGATGGATGTGGTGGGGAGCAGGGCAGTGGACGTGTTCAGCGAGGTGCGTAGGGTGCCGTTCACATATGAAGCAGCAGGCGAGACCAGGCGCAGGCGTGGCTGGAGCTTAAGAGATGGCTGCAGCCTGCCAGCATGCGGCACCATGCCAGTGCCAGTGCCAGTGCCAGCGCCAGCAAGCTTGGAGAGTGAGGCGGTAAAGCTACCTGGGAATCGGCCGGCCCCCGCGCCCCTTGGCCACTGTCCCGAAAGGCGAAACGTTTAGCCTGATTGAGCCACACGATACCGCCCAGGCTAGGGGTCACTGGGCCTTGCCAGCATGCTAACACCTGACAGCGCGCATGGAAGGACCCTGAGACGGGCGACGGCACCACCATCTTTCTCGGGTACACGTCGAATCTGATTTCATCTGGCCTGCGCGAAACACTGCGCTACCTGGTCCAGCACCGCCATGTCTCGGCCATTGTCACGACGGCCGGCGGTGTCGAGGAGGACTTGATCAAGTGCCTGGCGCCCACGTACCTGGGCTCCTTCTCGACGCCCGGCGCCGGCCTGCGCAAGAAGGGCATGAACCGCATCGGCAACCTCGTCGTGCCCAACAGCAACTACTGCGCCTTTGAGGACTGGGTCGTGCCGCTGCTCGACCAGATGCTCGCCGAGCAGGAGGCCAGCAAGAAGACGGACGAGCCGCTGCACTGGACGCCGAGCAAGGTCATCCACCGCCTGGGCAAGGAGATCAACGACGAGCGGTCCGTCTACTACTGGGCGTGGAAGAACGACATCCCCGTCTTCTGCCCCGCACTCACCGACGGCAGCCTGGGCGACATGCTCTACTTCCACACATTCAAGTCGTCGCCCGAGCAGCTGCGCATCGACATTGTCGAGGACATTCGCAAGATCAACACCATTGCCGTGCGGGCCAAGCGGACGGGCATGATTGTCCTGGGCGGCGGGCTGGTCAAGCACCACATTGCCAACGCCAACCTGATGCGCAACGGGGCCGAGAGCGCCGTCTACATCAACACGGCGCAGGAGTTTGACGGGAGCGACGCGGGCGCGCGGCCAGACGAGGCTGTCAGCTGGGGCAAGATCAAGCTGGACGGGGACAGCGTCAAGGTATACGCAGAGGCAACCGTCGTGTTCCCGCTCATTGTGGCGGCGACGTTTGCGCGCACGGCGGCGCAGGCAGCCAGGCCGTAGTGGTAGAGGGCGCCAGAGGCAGAGAAGGCAGCAAATCAGAAAAGTGCTGACACACATGGATGCATGCATGGCTTGTGCAAGTCCGAGTTGCCGTGACGAGTGGTGCACTTGCACCTGTGCTGGCTGTACATGTGCATGTACGGTATGGAGCAACGTCGTTGGTGCGGAGAGCTGACGCAGGGAAGGCGCGGTCGGGGGCGGGGCCCACCTTCCCCACTAGGCCCAGAGCGCTAACGTGACTGCCTGGGCTAGCCGGTCACTGTGGAGCAATCGATAAGCAGCAGCACGCAGCAGCACGCAGCAGCTCGCAGCAGCAGTGGCAGCAGTGGGAGCAGCTGGCAAAAGGCCGCCACAGCTGAGCGCCGGCGGGCATCGCGGCCACACCACGCCAGCCCTACGCGATGACTCGAACCACGGCCTCGGCTGCCAAAAGGGCGCCTGGCCGCCGCATGGTGACGCCCTCGACGTCCTCAGTGCTGGTTCGGGGCATGGCGCGGGCGCAGCGGCGCACGGACAGTCTGCCTCCGCACCTGGTGCTGGTGCTGGTGCTGGTGCTGGCACTGGCACTGGCACGCGCATGCGGGCGATCGGGACAGAAAAGAAGCAATCAAAGTGCAAGCAGCAATCAACAACTCACCATGCCATTGATGATGCGCACCGCCTCGCCGACCGCGGTGGCCTGGAAGCCCATGGTGGCGTAGCCGCCCACGAGCTCGTCGACGGTGATGCTGCGCGCCGCATACTGATTGAAGTCGATGCCCTGCACCTCTTGCACGCCCGCCGGCACAGGCTCCGAGGGCTTCAGGACGGCATCTGTGGCGCCGGCAGGTGCCGACGAGTGGGTGGCCATTGCAGGCAGGCAGGCAGGCGGGCAGGCGGGCAGTCAGTGTGCGATGGGCGTTGCTGTGATGAGCTGTCGCTGCAGCAGCACGCGCGCTCCAGGGGCGGGCGAGGGGGGGAAGAGGCGAGGGGGGCGAGGGTGAGGGCGATGTTCGGCGTATCTAGCAGCGCGCAGACACTGAAAGAGGGCCCTCCCTGGCAAGGCGGTGCGCGGTGCGGCGGCAGATTTTTGAGGAAAAAAAGAGCCCCCACACCCGTGGCCGGGCAGGCGCAGGCGCAGGCGCAGAGCTACGACTAAGTAAGGCGTGGCAGTGTCATCCCTGCCCGCGTGAGGCTAGTGCTCGGGTCGATCCTTCTGCGTGCGAGAGAGGGCTGCAGGCGTGCTGCCGCTGCCGTCGTCAGCCTGAGAGGCCAGCCGCCAGCAGCCAGCAGCCAGCAGCCAGCAGCCAGCAGCTTGCCGTCCGCCGCCGCCGCCGTCGTCGTGGGCGTGGCGGCGCGCTTCCCACGGCCGCCCAGCAACGCTCCGCTACGCTCCGCTACGCTCCGCTGCGCTCCCACCGTCGCGTCCGCTCGCGTCCCCCCTCGGGCGTGTGCAGCGCCAGTGCCAGCGGGTGCAGTGCTGTCTCCGCGCGCTGCGCAGCGCCGTGCGTGCCACGGCCCAAAGCGGGCTAGCGCGAGGCCAGGGCTGGAATCTGAGGCAAAACCAGCGGCTGCACTCCCCTGCAGATTATCGACAATATCCAACTCGGCGCCCAATCACACGCGCCCTCGCCGGCTGCGAGGGCCTCCCCTCGCTAGGCCGTTGCAGGCCAGCCGGGGCGTCCATTTTGACTTGCAGGCATCCGTCATGGCTGGGTGTCAGTGCTTGGTTCTCGTGTTCTGGTCTGGTCTCCTCGACGTTCCCCTTCCCCATCATCATCACACCTTCCTTGCGACACAGCGTCCCTCTTCACGACTCCATGCTGCCCCGGAGCCCCAGCGAGCAGCCTGGCTAGACACGCCCGCCCTCACCAGCTCCCCCTCCCCGCTGCCTCTGCCTCTGCCCGCCGCCCGCCCTCACGTGCCCGCCGCCCGCTCCTCCCTCGCAGAGAGCACCCCAGCGCCACGTCGACGGCCTGCACAACATCTCCTCGACGGCTCCCGACTGCCTGTGCCCGCCGCCGCTCGCTGCACACGCCCCCAGCCCCATCTCCGCCCATCTCCCCCCGCCCGACGGGCCCCTTCGCACGCGTTGCCAGTGCGAGAGAGAGGCACGCTTTGGGCGTCAAGGCCAGCGCCAGCAGATTGAATCTCAGCGTCCGGCGCCGAGAAGCTGCGCCTGTTCCACCGCGGATCGGGGATTTGGCGCTTTCCCTCATTTCCCTGGTTTCCAAGCACGGACCCTGCCGCTAGCGCCTCGCCTCCCACGGGCTGCAAACACGAACCTCGACTTACAGACCTGACCGACGTCAACCTGGGAACTTCACGGCCGCGTCGACGAATCACGCCATTCGCTTTGCTCGTTTCGCTTCAAATCCGCTCCCAAAGGCTCCGGGTCCACTGGTTTTCCCCCCGACCGCCTTTGCCGTGGCCCTTTTCCACACGTCATCCTAGCTCTGCCACCCCCAGCGTCTCCCCACGCGAACACGCTCTCCAACAACGGGAATCCGCTCTCTGCTCTGGCCCGCAACCCCTTCTCTTGCCCATGCCGCGGCTGCAGTCTCCATCTAGAGTAAGAAGCCATCACCATGTCTGCCTCACGGTACCCGGACAGTGGCCGATATCAACGCGACAGATCTCCGCCCTACCGAGATCGCAGACCGTCCGCCTTTGGAGGCGGCGGCGGATACCCTCCGAGAGGTAATGAGACCTTTCGTCCCAACTCGGAGCCAGGCGGCTTTCCGCGAGAAATCCCCAAAGGCCCAAAATCCCTGGGAGATGCGCCACGTGGTCCCCCAGTCGGGACACCGTCGGGTGCATCACCCGCGCCCCGTGACGAACGAGGTCGAGGCTTCGCTGGACGCGGCGAAGCAACACCACTGCGAACGGCGCCTCCGCTAAGCAGTGGACCTGGTTTCTCTCACAACTCGCAAAATTCTTGGAGGGCTGACCGCGACCGCGACCGCGACTTTGATCGACGCGAGAGGCGGCCCACTCCGCCACGGAGGTCGCCCATCCGAGACTCCAGGGATCTGCGCGATCAGAGAGACTTTGTACCGCGGGATCTGGATGTCAACCGCGCACGGCGCAATTCACGGGACGGCCCTCCTTCCGCAGGTTCCACGTATTCTGACCCCCCTCCTCTTGGCACTGCCTCGTCGTATCGCGGCGGAGGCATTGGCCGAGGGCGAGGCGGCTTCGCGGGACGTGGTAGGAATTTCCACAGTGATGACCGAGACCGGCATCACGATCCACGTGACCGAATACCAGAACGTACATCCTATCGACCCCGAAGCCGGACCCCTCCTAGACGCCAGGAAAGGGACATTCGAGAAGAGCGTGACTTTGACAGAAGAGACCGTGACGACCGACGTTTCCCCAGAGAGTATGATTCTTACATTGGCCCTGCAGGTACTGCGAAACCTGGTCTGCGAGCACTCGACACGCACCGTGGACCAGGTCCCTCCGACCTGAGACACCTCCCCGGTACACCGACAGGACCCCCTCCTCATTCCTCTCATCATGCATCTCCACCCGACAGACTGGGCTCACAAGGTGATTCGTATCCAAGACGGCCTTCTCTAGCAATTGATCCACTCTCTGCCAAGGACGGTCGCCGGGAGCCAGGCAAAGACGAGGCCTTGTTAGCTAGCCGTGCAGAGGCATCGAGGGAGAGATATGCCCCGCGAGCATCGTCACCTCCGGCTTCAATCCCAGCCTTTGGTGGATCCAACGTCTGGAGGGCGCCCGTTACTGACAGCAAGCCGAATGCTGCTCCAGCGGCACCGCCAAAACCTGCTCAGCCCTCCCCAGTATCCTCGACCACGCCGACCGCGCCTTCTGCTCCCTCAGCTCCTGCTGCTTCATCGGCACAAACCGCCCCGGCTACCCCGGTTGCTCCAACCGCTCCCACAACACCAGCAAAAACGCCTACAGTTCCTACTGCCCCCAAGGCCGCTATACCACCTGGCCTTGCGATCCTTCCTCCTACTGGGCCTAAAGCTGATCGCGCGCCGGATCGTCCTCCGCCTGGAGATGCACCAAACCCGGAGAGCAGGCTTGGTCCTCCTCCGCCTCCGCCTCAACGGATGGAACCACCCGCCATTCCGCCTGCTTCTACTCCATCGCAACCAACCGATGCGGCCAACTCGGACAGCATCGCTGTCAAAGGCCCCACGACACCGCAATTGTCTGCGCCTCCAAAGGGCCCCTCTAATGTACCGTCTGCTCCTCCAACAGCTCCAACCGCACCATCGACCACGGCAAAATCTCCACCCCAAGGCCCAGCTCCAAGGCCGCGTGCTCCGCCAACAGCTCCTCAAGCTGCCCTGCGAGCCAACGTATCGCCTTCCTTCTCGAGAGCCACTCTGCCGCCATATTCCCCTCGGGATGCGTCTCCAAATGCAGCTCCTTCCACGTTTGGACCACGCGTTGGTAGTGGAAGCGGACCTGCCGTGAGCACTTCGCCCAAGAGTCTACCAGCGAACATCCCGACTGGGCCAAAAGCTGATAGGACACCAATGGCTCCTCGCCCACCTCCACCATACAACCAGCCCGATAGGCCTGGGTTTCCCCTGGCCAGGGGCCCTTTGAGTGGAGGCCCGAAAAGCATGCAATGGGTGCGGCCCGGTTTCACGTCGAGCCGGCCTTCCATTCCAACCAAGCGCGAGTTTCCTACCGACGACCGCGAACGACCATTTGGAAATGCACCCAAAGCCCCGAGACTGGAAAACAGTGTGTCAGCGACACAACCCCAACGGACATCGCAGGCAAAATCAGTCTCACCCTCGTTTTCAAGGTCGGCTGACCCCGAACGGCCTAGAGAACGAGCCTTGTCTGCTGAAAGACCAGTCATGCCTTCGCCTAAGCCCACCTCGATCGAGACTCGACGCCATTCTGACGTTGTCATGGCAGAGGCGTCACCTAGAATGGCCAAGCCACCCATGTCTGCTGCATCATCTGCGCCTGAAGCTCTGCAAGACTCTGATGATGATTTGGATTTGGACGAAGACGACTTTGCGGAATCGGAAGCGAAATACAACCGAGAGAGGGCTCGTCTGGAGGCCAAACGTGTGGATTTGAATGTTCCACATCTGCGCGCCATCACGCCTTTGCAAGAAATTGCACTGCTCTCTTGTTTGACTGTCGATCATCTCCCACAAGCACAGCCGGAGTTGGTCTCTGCTGAAGAGATGAGCACACCATTGCCTCAAGAAGATGCAATTCCGCCTTCCGTCAAAGCAGCTCCTGAGGTTCCGGCAGTTCCCCAACAGCCGCCAGAGAGTATTACAGCAGACCTGCCGACGCCTCGAGCCGAAGAGTCCGAAGATGTCGAAATGGAAGACAAGGAAGAGCTTGAGGAAAGATCGACTGCACCCGCTACAATGGCACTTCGCCTTCGCCGCGAGACTTCTATTGAACACGATACTCCTCCTGACCTGAGTGCATTGCCTTATCTTGGTTCCGGTCCCCCAACACCGTTGTCTGATATTGGGCAAGATCATGCTTCCCTACCAGACTCGGTTATGGACGCCATCCGAACCAAATTGCGCAAGAGTATCGAGCCAGAAACAAACATAGAACAGACTCTTCGACGATACGCCGAGGTGTACAAAGAGTGGCGGTTACACATTCGACCGTGGGATGAGGAACGCGAACAGGATGAACAAGACAGGCAGCCATCGGCAGAGCCATTGCTCAAGGCTGTTACACCCGATGCACAGAGTGCTGCGATGACAGGGATACTTGACGGATCGTTGGCGCCCACAGGCCGCAGAAGTCACGCGAGTCGATGGGCTACTGAGCTGGACCTCGAGGCTGTTATCAAGGAGTCTCTAAAGACTGCCGAGGAGGAGAAACTCGGAAAGAGAGACAAGGAACCGAGAAAGGCCATGGCTGACCCTGAGAAGGAAGCAGATCTACCCTTGGAACTAACCGAGGCTGAGGCCCAACGGCGAAGATTTATCGACTACAACTTTCAGCGCGAACCCGGTCAGGGAATCTTTGTGTTCCACTACGAACCACCAGAGGACGATTTTACACCGGAAGAGCATCGAGTTATGGTCCACAACTACAAGGATCAGTATGCCAAGAAATGGGGCAAGCTGGCTGAGGTCTTGTACAAGGAGGTTGGAACCGAGCGGACCTACAAGGACTGCATCAACCATTACTACGCGACCAAGTGGGGCAAAGAGTACAAGGGCAAATTGCGGAAGCCCCGGGTCTCCCGGAAACGGGGTGGTGGTGTTGGCCGTGGCCGTGGAGCCATTGCTAACATGGAGCGAACTGAAGTGCAAGGAGAGGACGGACAGCCTCTGCCAGTCACGGAAACTGGAAGACCTAGGCGCTCGGCAGCACCAACATTTGGTCCTACGGAGACGGAGGTTGACCCAATTAGCGGAAATGCTACCCCAAGTCGATCGCGGAAGCAGACAGACACCGACGGCTCACAAGAGAAAGCTGGACGGCGAGGTAAGCCCCCAAAGGACAAGCTTGGCCGCAAGCCGAAGAACATGCCACTCGTCGCAGCCCCTACAGGCTCACCTGTCAAGGTGGATCGCAAAGAAAAGGCTTTTGGCGTCAAGGTGGAAGACGATGCAAACAAGCGACCTTTGGGTGAGGTGCCCATGCCCATGCACGTTGTACCCATGGAGGAACAGATGGTCATGTCCAGTGATTTGCAACAGCTCCCTGGCCTGCCAGGTAGCCTCATGGAACGGCCAAAGACCCAGGCCGGTGCGAGACCTGGACCGTCTAGTTATTGGTCAGTTTCGGAGCTGCAAGACTTTGACAAGAACGTTGCACATTTTGGCACGGACTGGATCGCAATAGCAAATCACATGGGTACTAAGACGCACACCATGATCAAGAACCAGTACCTCCGTCTTGTTGAAAGCGGCAAACTGGACCTTGAACAAGTCGCGAAAGAAGCAGACGCACGAAGAGAGCGAGGAGAAGATCTCGGGCCACCACCTACACCCACGCCAGCACCCAAGAGACGATACGAGAGTACACAAGCAACACCGGTTCGCCCCATTGCACCCACGCCTGAACATGCCTCTCCGCCTCCAAACCCGCTGGTGGTACCCAAGACGTCTCCCCCGCATACAAATCCAAATCCCCCTTCAAGGTTTCCTACCATTGCTCAAGGGCCCATGCAAAGCAAGCCATTGGTACCGACTTCGGGGTTCCCTGCCCTACCAGAGACTAGTCTTGCGTCTGTACCTACAATACCGCTACAGCAGTCACCACCCGCTCCACCCCAACGTGTCCAGCCGCAACAGCAGCCGCAACAGCAGCCGCAACAGCAACCGCAACCACCACCGCAACCGCAACCACAACCACAACCACAACATCACCATCATCAGCACTCCATGTCGCAACAAAAACCACAGCCGCAAGGACCTCGAGCAGGTTATTTCTCAGATGACCTGCCCGCGCGTTTTGAGAGCCGGCCGCCTTCGCAGCCATCGGGCAACCAACAGTCGCATCGGCCACTGCAACAACATGCGACCCCCCAGCCGCGCGTCCAAGAGCAGCACCAATCCCCTGTTTTCCGTGGACTTCATTATCAGGAGCGAGAGCCTGTGGCAAGATCTGAGGCCCCACAAGATCAAGAGATACAACGCCGGATCCATGAGCAACACGCCCGTCGGATATCCCAAGAGGTGCAACAACACAGACCTTTTGCTCCTAGCGGCGCACCGCCAATCAGGGCGCCAGTACGCTCAAACTCGGTCATCAGGTCTCCAGAGCACCGTCCCATGTCGTACTCGCACTCTCGGCATCCGTCGCAAGTCCAGTCGCTCAATCAGACAACTGCCGAAGTATACTCGCCAGGATCTAGCACCAACCACATGGCGCAACAACAGCTACCACCTCGCTCGACAATTCTCACGCCGCCCGTCAAAGAAGAGCCCAGACATATGACTCCCACAGCAATTCCCCCTGTTCAATCTCAACCAATGCTACATTCGCAATTGCAGCACCCACAGCGCAGCCAGCCACCTATGCACAACACCCCCCCGCCACCCGCCGTACCCAAGCCTGCTGCTGAGCCACGCAAGTCAAATCTGATGTCCCTGCTCAACGACACTGATCCAGAAGAACCCAAACGGAAGAAGGCGAGCGAGCCAGGTCCACCATCGCATAGCTCTACGCCTCTGCAATCCGCACCAGTCGCTCCACCTCCCCCGACAACACAGAGCTACTCGTCATCGTCAAGACGCCCACTCTACGAAGACCCCATCGCTGTGCAGCCTCCTTATAGCCGCCCATCGTATGCTCAGCAGTCCTCGCTTCCCACCGCAGCACCAAACAGGCCGATTGACCTTACGGATGATAAGCCACCGGCGGGTAGACCAAGCATACGCGAAAGCTGGCAATCCCGACAGCCATACCATCCCGGCATGGCTCAGACTCCGCAGATGACGTCCCTCCCATCCTCGCAGTCTGGGCTGCCTCAACCACCGCCCGCCAATGACAGGATGTTCAATCATCGATCTGTCTTTGCTCAGCATAACACGCAGCGTCAAAATGCCACTCCGCCTCCTCTTGCCGGGTACACCAATTCGCCAAATCCACATTCACGCACGTCGAGCATCAGTGGACCGCCGGGGCCAATGCCCCGACATTCCATGGCAGGCACAAGCGCAGCTCAGCATGCACAAGCAATGAACGCATCTGCCCAATCTGCACAAATCCTGCAGCCCAATCCGTATGCTCAGGTAGATCCACCAGGCAATGGCGTGCCACCATCTGGCCCCATGGGTATGCGTCCTAGCCCGCGTTTGCAAGCAAGCCATGTGCAACAGCGAGAGCCGGCCGGACGCAATGATCATTCGCAGGCTTCGAATGCAAACATGTCTTACTCCAATCCTCAAACACCCAACGAGCATCATGGCCAGCATCCTTTCCAAACTATGAACAGACTCACAGAACCCTACCGTCCCCGCGACCCTCGTGATGCGCACGACTTGGATCCTCGACAAATGTCAGATCGTGACACCAGTCGCGAGCTATCTCAAAGAGCCGACTATCTGCGTGAACAACTTTCCAGCTCTGCGTTGCGTTCGACTGGCCCACCGATTCACGAAGACATACGTTACCAGTCTCAAGATCGAGGCTACCTGGCTCAGAGGTCTCAAACCCAGACACCACTTTCAAGGACCGAGCATAGTCAGCCTCCGCCTCTGCAACATCCTCCCCACTCGTCACTCGGAGTGGCAAACCACTCATTGTATGCTCAACGCCCTCCTCCTGATGAGCCGCCGCGTCACTTTATGCGCAACCCACGGGATCGCAGTATGACGGAACGTCTGCGGGAGGAGCAGGCGCAGGCGCAAGCCCAGGCACAGGCACAGGCACAGGCACAACAAAAATAGAAAAAAAACCCCTCCTCCAAACAAAAAAGAAAAAAGCCCCATTCACCCATGTGTGCGTTGAACAAGAATAAAAAAAAACAACCAACAAGGGCAGAGGAAGAAGAAGAAGAAGAAGAAGAAGAAGAAGAAGAAGAAGAAGAAGAAGAAGAAGAAGAAGAAGAAGAATCTACCCAGACATCCCCCAAATCCCTAAACTCACCCCCCCCCCCCCATCCCGCATACCGACGCTCATGCAAAACTCGCATATTCATTTTCATCGCTGCCATGGGCCACGATCTCCAGGGTGGCGGTGCACTCCCGTGACCCAGTCGCTCGGTCCACTAGGAGGCAGACGCTGCTCAGGGAGGGAACCAGGTCCTGAACCAGGAGGTGGTGGTACGCCTCTGGCATGGCTAGCTCTCATGTAGCTGTCCCTGTGATGCGCGTCTCGGGCCTCACGTTCTCGCATATCGCGTTCTCGCATATCGCGCTCCCTCATGTCGCGCTCCACTTCCCTTCTCATATGCTCGTCCCGGTTCTGCATTGCTGCTTGGTGCTGGGCTTGGGCTTGGGCTTGGTTCGGGAACTATCATTACTTCTCAGAGAGAGGTTGAGAGAGAGAGAGAGAGAGATGTACTTGTTTGTCTGGCAGTCTGTCTATTCGTCTCTGTCCGTCTCTATCCGTCTGTCTGTCTGTGGAGTGGATATATGGATGCATGTGTATGTGTGTGTGTGTGTGTGTGTGTGTGTATGACAAAGGACCAACCCATCCCCCCCACCCTCTCCCTTCTTTTTTTGGACTTTTTCTCATGTACCTCTCTGCTCTGGTTTCTTTCTTCTTCTCCTTCCTCTTATTTTTTTTCTTACAGATTTTGTTCTTTTTTTTGCGGGCGTTATTCAATCTTTTCATTCTTTGTTTCTTCGTTTCTTTTTTTTCTTTTTTTTGCTCGTTTCGCAATATGGGGTTTTCAAGGAGAAAAAGAAAATTGTCGGCTGGCTAGCTCGGTTCATCAGTTTGGTTCGTCAGTTTGGTGGGGTGCGTGGATGGATGGATGGGGCTAAATCATATGATGATGGTA
This sequence comes from Exserohilum turcica Et28A, assembly GCF_000359705.1. NCBI lineage: Eukaryota > Fungi > Ascomycota > Dothideomycetes > Pleosporales > Pleosporaceae > Exserohilum > Exserohilum turcicum. Next base: position 1,086,183 of record NW_007359948.1, on the reverse strand, counting down.
CGTATGGCGGTGGTAGTTGTTATCGTTATCTTTATCGTTGTTAGTTAGTTAGTTAGTTAGTTAGTTAGTTACTTGATTTATACTCGTGCGTTTGTTTATGCCTTTGCTTTAGCTTGGTTTGGTTTGGGTTGGTTTAGTTCGTATAGGAAGATGAAGATGCAGATGAAGATTAAGATGAAGAAGAGAGAAAAGAAAAGAAATCTACCTTTTTTTTATTGTTGCTGTGTATGCATATATGGCGTGTTGGTTGATGTAGGTAGGTAGGTAGATAGGTAGATAGGTAGATAGGTAGATAGGTAGATAGGTAGATAGGTAGATAGGTATAAGGGTAGGTAGTAAGAGTAGAGTCAACTATGTACATGTATATCCTATGCATACATCTAGCTATAAACATCCTTATTCTTGGTGTGTTTGCGTGCTTATCTATCCATGTGTGTGTGTGTGTCTTGTAGTACTCATGCTATCTATATATATACATACATACATATATGCATATAACTGTAACGATGTTACAAGCCCCGCCAAGTACCGGAACCACAGCGGAGTCGGATCGGGACAACTATCCGCCGCAGGACAACAATGCCTGCTGTCCACGCCGCAGTCCCACCTTGGGAACTCGGGTCCGGATCGGACCCGACTCTAGTTTATATTTATTGGGACAGTTCCTGTAGATAGCTCAGTAGATTTTTGATATCCTTTCGTACAAGGCCTATAGGTGGCTTGTTGAATCTAGGCTCTTTGTGATCCCACGCACTCCCATATGCCTCTGAGTGATCCTACGACCGAAACAGATCCGACCTGCCTTACCTGCGCCGTTACAATAACTATACATATATACTAGACATAAGCAAGAAAGAAATAAAGAAAGAACAACGCAATACTAACAAAAGAAAGTAACAAGTAAAAGCGGAAATAACACCTCTAGAAATATAAATCATCTATCGTATATCCGGTTTACGTTAAAAGTGTGTGTGTGTGTAGACATAGCATTTTTCTGCACATCTTTTGATATTTACTATTCCAACATTGTAGTTACTCGCGAGTAAGTCGGGTTATGTTTCTAACGAATCGGTATTCCTTGTATTTTTTTGTATGGTCTGTGGGATGTGAATGTGAATATACTCTACTCTACTCTACTCTACATGCTGTACTTTACATACTCCAAGTAATCATAATCATAATAACAATCACACTTGCGAAACCCCCCCCCCCCCGCCACACGCGGAAACACCACCATACACACACACACACCCTTGAAGACGAAGACGAAGATGGAAAATAGAAAACTTGGAGAGAAGAACAAACAGAAAAAGAACAAATAAAGACGTGCTAGAGAAGTTTAGTTTGTGGATCTCATCTATTAGGATTGCTTCTTGTTGTTCTTGTTCTTGTTCTTGTTCTTCTTCTTCTTCTTCTTCTTCTTCTTCTTTTCTTATTTCTCGTCTTATTAGCAAATGCAACTAAACCAAACCAAAAAAAGGAGGTAAGACAAGACTGATATATAGTTATGTAGTAGCAATGATGAGTAATAGTACAAGATTGGACCCTTTTTAATCGGATTACATTGCATCCCTTCCCTTGAAAAAACAACAACAACATGAAGAACTTTTTTGTCAGATTGATGATATGGATGGAATGAGTTTGACGGAAAATAGCGCGCTGGATATAAGACGAGGATGACGACGGGCTTTGCAAGGATTCTATGGATACAAGGGGGGGTTGAGGATATGAGGATATGAGGTAGAGAGAGAGAGAGAGAGAGAGAGAGAGAGAGAGAGGTAAAGAGGGCGAAACGGAAATCTCATGTCCAAAACCAGGTCTTTCGGATTCACACAGGTGGTCGTGTCGACGAGCAGCAGCAGCAAGTTCGGTTCGGTTTAGGTTGAGAAACAGGAGATACGACATGGTACGGCCACTTTTCGGATGTTGAGGCGGAAATGCTGGCTGCGTCATCGGGCGAAGAGGGACAATCGCCATGGATATCGAGCACTGTCTCATGCTCACTCCTGCTGCGACATGTGCGTTGGGAAGTTGTAATCCGTGTAATCGATGTGGACGAATGCACGGTCGACATAAGGGACGCTTTCTATTGTGATTGTTAGTATACATGTACTCTACGCAAAAAAACAGCTACTTTTAGAATAGGGTCAACTTACCGAGCACATACTGCAAGCTCTCACCCAGGTCGTGACTATCCCTCAAGCTGAGATTCTCATCAACGACAATATCCACCTCGACGTTGAGCTTGTCTCCGGCATGGTAGGCTTGCAGTCCTTGGATGCGCTTGATGCTCTTTGCAAAGCGCATAGTCATGTAGAGTAGAATGTTTCTCTCGTCAGCAGTTGCGCTCGCGCCGGTCAAGTTGCGGACGTGCTCTGCGGATGTGGCACCCCAGCCTATGATGATGTAGGCCGAAAGGAGGATACCGCCGAGAGAATCGAGCCACCAGATCTTTGCATAGTATCCAACGAGGGGGAAGAAGATGGAAAAGGTGTTGAAGACCACGTCGGTCATGGCGTCTTGGGCAAGGGCTTGTACGCTCGAGTTGCGGATCAGGCGACACCAGAGCCAGCACATTCCCTTGATTACAACGGTGGATGCCATGATGGCTATGGCAGGGCCTCCCAGCTCGACAACCGTTCGGTCGGGTCCGCTAAGTCGCGAAATACCCTCGATGCCGACCTGGAAGAAGGAAGTCATCATGATGACGGAGAAGATCAAGACACCAATGGGCTCAAGGCGCCTGCGGCCAACTGGGTATGCATAGCGATCTTGGCGCGCAATCATCCAAGATGTGATCCACACAATGGCGGTAGAGAGAAAGTCGAGCGCAGCGTCGACTAAACTGGCGACGACGGACAGCGAGGATGTGAGGACGGTGACAACAATCTTCATGATGAGCAGACACGTGTTTGCCGAGAGATTGACGTAGAGGGCCAGTTTGACAATGGGGCTCTCGGTGTCTTCGTCTTCTTCGGGCACCCAGTCCATGAGCTTCGACTTGGCCGCCTCGAGATCCTCCTCGTCCTCGACGGCATTCTCGTGCGAAAGCAGCGGCGTGTTTTCGTCGATTTCGGGGACTTTGTAGAGGTTCTTGGGTGTGCGCTTGACCATGGGCTTCAGCCCGCCATTGCTGTTGCTAAGGCTTCCGGATGATCCGCTTCGGCCATTGCTCGAGAGCCCAGGCGTGGTTTCGCCAGAATGGCCGCCATTGGCGCTGGGTGTGCCGGTAGACGATTCTTCAGCGATGGTGGTAGGAATCTTGACAGCGCCGGATTCGAGGTTTGTGTACTCCTGGATGAGGTTGTGCGGGAGCGACGAGTCGAGAAGACGGTCAATGTACATGTAGTGCTGGATGAGCTGGTTGTTGCGCTCGTAGTAATCGCGTATCGGCTTCTTCATGCCCTTGAGTTCTTCGTCGCTCTTGTAGTACTTTTCCCACTTGTAGCGGGGGTTGGAGTTGCCAATCAGGCGCTGGCTGCGCATCTGCGGCGTGTTGAGGATGTGCGCGCCGATGCTGCTCCTGCGGTCCGAGTCAGACATGATGAGCCCATGTCGGTATGCCTCCATATCCTCGTCGTCGGTGTCGCTGCCGCGTCGCTCGTTGCTGCGGATGGTGGAGGGCCGGCGCGTGCTGTGCAGGAGCGAGGGCAGGTGGTGGCCACGCGTAGAAATGGCAGAGGCCTCGTTCTGCAGAGGCAAGAAGAGCTTGGAGCTGGCAAGGCGGGGCAGGCTGGCTGAGCGGGGGACTGTCGCCGTCGAGGGCGACGGGGGCGGGGGCGTGGACGGGTAGTCGGTCATGGTGGCAATTGGGGTGGATCGGGAATGGAGGAGGCGGAGGAGGATGTGGAAAGAAGGTCACTGCTGCGAGCACAGTTGATAATGTACGCGTCGGGGCGGGCGGATCGGGGCGGCAGCCAGTGTGGTGCTCGTATTGGTATTGCGCGCCGCGTGGGGGGAGCGAGGACGGGCAGGGCGGGCCCAAGTATATGGGGGATTGCGCGCGCGTGCTCAGCAACAAGCAGCAGGACGATACATGGCCAAGGTGATATTGCCCGGCATTTGCTTGGTGCAGCGACCCAGAAGACGTGGTTTTCCGCAATACGGCCGGCGCGCGGCAGAATGCGACGAGGAGCGTTCGCCGAAACAAGATGGCCTTTCACTCAGGGCGGGATCGACACTGTCTTGGCCCGCTCGTGCCTGCACCTGCGCCGACTTTAGCTGTGGTCCAAGCGCGCTGCTGAATCCGGGGTGGCTGAGCCGAGATCGCCAGAGCTTTCTGACAAAGATCCGTCTCAACTGTTTCACCCACTCACATCGGGCTCCACGCTGGCCGTCGTGCTGGTGTTGCTGCTGGCGACTCTGTGATTCGGCCGCCGTGTCGCCTCTCTTGCGTCTTCTGCAGCGATCCACCTTGACCGGCGTACAGAGCACCCGCACCGCGATGCTCGCACCTGGACAGTTTCACGCACTCCCCACTCGGCTTGGGAAAAGAGGATGCAGGCGCCATGTGAAACATCTGCTGCGCAATCTTGGCAGCCGTCTTTTCTTTTGCGTCGAGTCCAGGCATCCTCGCGCTCCCCCGCTTATTCCCGACTACAGCCCGCATGCCAGAGACACCGACGGACGCTCCAACGCATCTCTGACCGGTGCGAAATGCTGCTGGATTCTCACGCCAGCTTACTGGCCGCCGCCGTTATGCATGCTCCACCCGTCTCCCCGGTTGATCCATGAACGCCCGCCTCGGCCGTTGCTAAGCAAATCCATCCATGTACGCGTCGACGAATGCTCAAAGACGCATGCGTTGCAACCAATGCATGATGCACACATTGGAGACGTACAGAGGATACTGGCCCTCAGGGTGGGTCACGGAACCACGGTGGGTATACTTGGCTGCTGGCGACGATTAAGGAGCAGTTCAAGTGGACCCTGAACAGACACAGACACAGGCGCTGATGCCCTGCCCTGCTCTGCCCGACACATATGCACAGGCAGAACACGGCCGCATGCAGTGCACGAGCAAAGGGGTGCTTATGGTGTATATGAACCGTGGACCGAGAGGCGTCAACCCGGTGCTTTGGCCATATTGCACCGTGTCTACCGGATAAGCCTCCCCTAGCTATAACGCAGGTCAACCGACATGGCCCAGAACAGAGAGCCCTCACCCTGAACATGTTATTGACACTTGCGTGCTGCGCTTGGCACGCTTCAACTCGACAGTCGAGGCGCTGTTATATCTGCCGGCAGGGATGCAGGCTGCAAAATATATCGACTGCAGTGCGCACTCAAGCCCGCTTATTCCGCTCTTGTTCGAGAATGCATATCGTCGAGTAGAGGAAATGTCTCTGGACAGGGAAAGGGAATTTGAACATGGAATTCAGCAAAGCATCTTCATGCAGTGAAGAAAGCCTTTGCATCACCGCAGCACATTGCTGTATGTCACCCACACAAGGCATAGAGCACTGGCGGGGTGGTGGTTTGGGGCAGTCGGACCAGCACGCCTAACCCAGTCCGGCCTAGCGGCACTGGTTGCTTGGCAGCGCACCTCGGCTAAGAGCCTGAAATTCGTTTCTCTACGACAACGACAATCTCTTCGACATCCGACTACTCACCACAAGCAGTCAAGATGCCGGTATGATATCATCCTCCGCGAGCACGCAGCCATGTAGGAACGCCTACTGACGATTTCCGCAGAGCCACAAGTCATTCCGCACCAAGCAGAAGCTTGCCAAAGCGCAGAAGCAGAACCGCCCCATCCCCCAGTGGATTCGCCTGAGGACCGGCAACACCATCAGGTACGAACCGACGGCCACATAGGAGCAGACCGTCTCGCCATCCGCCGAGACACGGGCGGCAGCGAGAGGCAGCATGGCGACCAACTGTGTGAACGCGGACTAACGGGATGCCCCTCAGGTACAACGCCAAGCGACGACACTGGCGCAAGACCCGTCTCGGTATCTAAGCGGCTCGCCCCCTCCAAGCCATCCCTCACTCGATTCTCGATTCTCGATTACCTCTTCCGGCGCCCACGACAAGTCTTGTTGGAGACGAGCGACTACATTGGGAATTTCGCACATGGCGGGAACCGAGCGACCAGTCTTCTAAGAGCGAAGTACGTCTGCAACACGAGGGATGCAATGGGCGGTCTTCTTTTCACGTTACCGGATACCTCCCTACCTCTGATTCATGGCGCTTTGGGTCTGTAAATGGGCATGAAAGGAATCGATTCATGATGGTTTAGACTAGGCAGTGATGAATGAAAGCACTTGCTAGGTCTCAATGAACAAGAAATAGCCTTGTCGTATCGTGATGCACCATGTTGGCACTTGTCGGTCAGCAAGCATGAGTGGCCGTGATGCTCTCGTGCTCGTACCACTGGAGGTGAGCAGACGACACATTGGAGACTCGCATGCAGCAGCCAGCAAATGGCACGATGACGTGAGATAAAGATGATTGGTATTACTTGCATTAGTCATACACGCAACGACGCTTGTGACGCACTTGAAGGGCAAAACTTGCCAGCACCAGCACCAGCACCAGTAGCCTACTCGATGCAACCCCTACCCCCACAAACCCTCGGCTTTGACCTCTCATCAGCACATGGCCGCGTTGCCTACATGGCTTGGTAGCTCATGGTCTAGGTGATTATCTGGAGAACGACGGCATGCACACTTTCCTGAAGGGCGCCTCTCCCTTGGCTTGGCAGAGCCCAGCCGCAGTCAGATAGGCGCAAGCCACAAGCACCGGGCTATCAACCAGTCGTCAATCTCACCATTACCGCCCACTTCTCAGCTGAAACTTGGGGCGGTCTGTCAAATCCACCACCAGACACGTCTCCTCGCTTTTCCCCGCCGTCTCGTAAAGGCTAACAACGCCCTTGTCAATGCGTAGCACCGTGCTGCTCCCAGCATAACAAAGACCCTTTTCCATTCCACACCGGTTGGCCAGGATCACGCACACGGGCTTGCTGCCCTTGGCCTCGACCAGCGGTTGGAATCTCTCGACCCAGTATGCCACTGTCGCTATGTCCGGCTGCGACGGATCCGTTGCGAGTTCGGTAGGCGACAGATGACACAGCCAAGCCATGGACACGCAAACAATGGGCGATTGGGCAGACAGTGCCGTCGACGCAAATTCGTAGTCTGACCACGGAGAGATGAACTTGTACGGGTTGATATCCATGCATATGCCCAGGGTGACTTTGCCCAGGTCGCCCAGGTCGCCAGAGTAAAAGGGCGCGTCTGGGGACGCGGGATTGGAAAGGCTATGCGACTTGGAGCCTGGACCCTCGGACGCCCATGTTTCGTCGGTGTAGTAGAGAAAGGATTTCCGGTAGTTGTTCAGTATCTGTCCAGAGGGCGAGACGGTCACGGTGGAGTTGTACTGCGTCTGGGCATCGGATGGGTTCTTGGAGGGTACCGTGACTTCCGGGTATCCGACGGTGACATGGCAGTTGTAGTGCTTTGCGACCTGCTGGGCCCACTGGGTAGAGATGCCTGCCGTGGTGGGTTCCAGGAAGGGCTTGATCTCGTCGAGCGAGTGGAAGTTGTAGCCCGAGAAGGCGAGTTCGGGCAGAATGAGCCAGGCTAGGTCGGCGGGTATTGGCGTGGCTTTTAGTATGCTGTCGGCGCGCTGGATGTTCGCTTGCACTTGGCCTACCTCCGGGGCGAACTGGAGGCACGCGACTTTCATTTTGGCGGCCTCTCTGGTTGGTTTCGGGGTTGCCCTGAGGGATTTTGTTCAGGCGTCGTCGCCGAGGCGGTAAAGCGCAGAGATATAAGAGCAGACGGCGACGGGCCAAGGACGTCTTAAAACGAGGCGCGACAGAAGCGTTTCTGCTTCACTAGAGGCCCCTTAGACCGAGGCAGTGGGCGGCCTCAGAAGGCCTAGGTAAATTGGTGAAGCACCAATTGGTGTTTGAAGAGGCAGCGGACGGCAGTTGTCCAGATATTCTCCCATGTACCTGAGCAAAGGGGTGGGCACGCGCGCTTGGCAGTCTAGGGGAATCAGACGACGAAGACAGATGGTACGGACGGGCGCATGCTCATATTTCCTCCGGCGCGTTTTAGTAAGGGACTGCGATTGTGCTGCTGCTGCTGCTGGTGGTGGTTAAGAGGCCCTGAGTATGGCGAAGGGGCCAGCCCAGCAGCCCCACTAAGCTTGATCGACAAGGCTCGTCCGGAACTAGCGACAACCAGCCAATCGCTCGTTTTGCGCCCTGGGTCCCTCGCTTGTGCCCAGCTAGCTATGACGCGCATAACTCTGAGGCCCTTCACGAGCCTCTCTTTCTCCCTGCACCACCATCGCCGCCACCATCGCCAAACCATGTGCAGGCCACGCCGGTAGACGCCTGCTTTCATCTCGTCGCAATGGCAGCAAGACGGCTCGTTGACGCCGCAAAGCTCTTCCACGCAGCCAGAGGCGTCGCCAACCGCCATGTTGCCCTCCGATCCAGCCAGTGGGATGCCTACACCAAGACGTCGTCGCTAGCCAAGGCTGTCAAGAGCCAGACGGACCGTGTCACCCTCACCGCAGCCGCTGCCATTGCCCTCGCCCAGCGCTTCAATGAAGAAGTCCCGTCGTACGCAAAAGCCGCAGCAGAACGAGCAACACGCACGCAATGGACGCCCCACACGCAGCATGCCCAGCCTGGAGACATCCCGAGGAGAGATACGGTTAAGAAGGATCAGAGTGAGCCACGGTATGTGAAAGAGGGCATCGAGCAGGATCACCACTATGACCGCTCGGGGCAGAACACGGCCGATACACCACCGCCGGCCGAAGAGCTGCAAGTAGAGCAGAAAGACGCTCCGAGATCGCCGTTACCCGACGGCACGATACCCACGAATGGATTAACACTGGAACACGAGGAAAAAGGAAAGGATACGTTTTCTGACAGGCCAGGGCATGAGACACCCAAGGATCCTCTAGTCCAGGATCACGACAAGGGAATCAAGCCGGTCGAGTCCACAGAGACGACTATACCGCTACCGGGGCAGCCAAGGGGTGGTTCTACTCAAAACAATCAATTCCAGGCGGCCCCCACGCCGGGCCGGGTCGAGGATGAGATACCAGAAGGCATAAATACCGATGTGTTTCATTCAAAACGCGTGGCAAAGATGCTGGGGAGCGATCCTTTTTCACGCAAGGAATATGCAGAACGTAAGAGTAGTGGCAGGCATCCGCTTGATGACAGGCCTGTAGGAAGGCATCCACTTGACGACAGACCTATAGGAAGACATCCGCTTGATGATCGGCCCTTGTCTTCAATACAAAAGTCAATATCCTCATCGCCACCAAGGTCACAAAATAGAATGCAACCCGAGACTACCCCCAAGGAAATGGAGGAGCTTGCGTCTCGGCTTGCTCCGGATACCCAGGCCCATGCAACTGCATCCGAGGTACGTCACCTGCGCCTATTAGCTTGAAGTATGCTGATTCGCTGACAGCTGTACGATAGACCCTCGGCGAGGTAACGTCAGAGCCAGAAAAGGCGCCCTATGTTCTACGAGAATCAAGGGTTCCTTCATCACGGTTTGGTCGTATCTGGCAGTATGCCGGACTGGGCACAAGCATGGCTCTCGGGGCTGTTGGAGAAGGCTTTCGTCGTGCGACCGGCAGTGCTGCATCGACTACCGGTTCCCTCATGCTGAGCGAGAGGAACCTGGAAATACTGGTAGCAAAGTTATCGCGCATGCGAGGTGCGGCTCTTAAGCTTGGCCAAATGATCAGCTTCCAAGACATCAAGATGCTTCCCCCTGCAATCCACGATGTCCTGCAGAGAGTTCAGGATAGTGCCGACTACATGCCAGCCTCGCAAAGAAACAAGGTCCTGAGCAGTAACCTTGGCGACAACTGGCGCGACCTCTTCGAGTCATTTGAAGACATTCCCATAGCAGCAGCCTCGATTGGCCAGGTCCATAAAGCAGTACTCAAGTCTACCGGTCAAGCAGTGGCGGTCAAGGTACAATACCCTGGCGTTGCCAATTCCATCGACTCCGACCTTAGTAACCTCTCCATCCTCCTAACAGCGTCCCGTCTCCTACCCAAAGGTCTCTACCTCGACAAAACCATTGCCAATGCACGCACCGAGTTGGGTTGGGAGTGCGACTACACACGCGAAGCAGAATGTCAAACTCGCTTTCGCGAACTCCTCAAGGATGACACTGATGTCTTCACTGTGCCCAAAGTTTTTACTGAAGCCTGCGGTCCTACCGTTCTTACCGCTGAACTGATGCACGGCGTGGGCGTTACCAAACTCAAAACCCTCACCCAGGACCAACGAGACTGGATTGGTACGCAAATCCTTCGCCTCTGTCTGCGTGAAATTGTCGAATTCAAATTCATGCAAACCGATCCCAACTGGACAAATTTCCTGTACAACGCCAAGGCCCAGAAGATTGAACTGCTGGACTTTGGCGCCAGCCGCGACTATCCCGATAAATTCGTCGCGCCCTACGTGGAAGTCCTAATCGCAGCTTCCAAGGGCGACCGAAACTCAATCCGCGACCTCTCCCTCCAACTCGGCTACCTAACTGGCTCCGAGAGCCGCGCCATGCTCGACGCCCACATCGACAGCGTTCTCACGCTCGCCGAACCCTTCAACTCCAGCGGGCCTGCCGTCTACGACTTTAGAAACCAAACCATTACCGATCGTGTGCGCGGCTTCATTCCCGTCATGGTCAAGGAGAGACTCGCACCCCCGCCAGAGGAAACGTATAGCTTGCATCGCAAACTCAGTGGTGCGTTTTTGCTCTGTGCTCGCCTGGGCTCCCGCGTCCCGTGTAAAGACTTGTTTGAGAATGCCGTGCAGACGTGGCGTTTGACGAGATGAGATGAAGACAGGGGAGTTGTGTGGGGCAATATCATGTACAGGTAGATTTATGTATTATGCGGAATGTATCATAGCTTTTTTTTCACTCATTTCTTGACGTCTGTATGTACGGCTTTTGGTGTATGCTATGCTGATTTAGATATCTTGTTGGTTGTTAAGAGTGATTTTCTAATTCCAACGTGCTGATCTGATGTAGTGCATTCTAAATAAGCCTGTGCAATATCCTGGAATGACACTATCTTTTTCTTTTTTCCTATCTGTCTAGTCTACTCAGTCTCATCTCTATCTATTATTTTTTTTCTCTCTCTCTCTCACTTTCCCTTGGTAGGAAGAAGGACATGTATTTTATCGAATCACTAATGTAGTAACCCCCCCCCCTCTCTCTCTCCTGTCTCTCTCTCTCTTCTCTCTCTCTCGTTAGGGTAGGGGGGGGGAGGGGGAGTTCTTTTATACACTAAGACTACAACTACTATTAACAAAAGAATAGGATAAAAAAATAGCAAGAGGCAGTGATGGGGGGTGGGTGGAAGGGGCAAGTACATTGATATATAAGTGTAGATTGGAAATAAGCAATAGATATTGTTGTATGCGGAAAATAAGGGATATGACGGGCAGGGTAGATTTGAGGCTTGGCTTGTAGAAGGGGCTTTGTTGGGTATATGTTTGTGTTTGTGTGTGTGTGTACGTGGGTGGGTGTGGAATGGGTATTGTTGGTTGGATCTTGTGTGTATTGTAATGCAATGTAATGTAATGTAGGAAAAGAGAGACAGAAGAGAAAAAGAGAGACGCAAAAAAAAAGTCAAATGTAGTATGTATGGAGTAGTCGTGCAAAGGAAACAAGAATACAGCAGAGCAGAATAGAATAAGCATAGATATAGAAGGGACAAGAGAGAGAGAGAGAGAGAAGAAGATAAAAAAGAAAAAAAAGGGGGGGGGATAGTAATGCACAAGATAAGGATATTTGAAAAAAAAAGACATAAGTAGGGACTGGAATAAGATGGGCGAAGTAAATAAACAAGGTGGAAAGGATGAAATAGACAGTGAATGAGAAACGTGAGAAGAATACTGTGTTTAGCTATTTTTTTCTTCCTCATTTTGATCAATGTTTTGTTCTACTTCTTCTTCTTCTTCTTCTTCTTTCAGTCTGTGGTATGAGGGAATATTTGAGTGAAGACTTGTTCTAGATTTCTTGTTTTATTTTTAGTCATGTATGTATGTATGTATGTATGTATAATAGAGGATATAAGATATAAGATGTAACAATGTACATGACTTTTGGATAGATGCAATACACAGACATGAACACACTGCTAGACAGAGGGAGGGAGAGATTATAAGAGAGGGGAGACAGACACAGAAATAAAGCATCTTCCCCCCCCCCCACTTACTCGCACACAGCCCTTCTCACTAACCCGCAGCACCGTCCTAAATTTTCTAATCCCCTTTTTGTTTTTTCGTTCTAATCTTACTCCTACTCCTCCCCATCTTCCTTCCCCTCCTTAACCACAGCCGTAGCCCAAAAATACAGCGCGACAACAATAAAAGAGCCAAACCCGCCCGCCATAATCATTCTGCCCCTAAACCCCTGTTTCCTCTTTAGCGCCTCATCACCGCCCAGAATGACAACCGCCTTCTTGGACCAGGTATACTCGAGACCGCTGTATATCGTAGTTGAAGCCACGACGGCAGACATGGCTTGAATAAGCGTCGTAACGCCCTGTTCGCCACCAAGCGCATTCTGGATGGAAGCAAGCAGACCGCCAGCCGCGGAGGTGGTGGCCTCGGGGTCATGCAGCAGGTTTGTGCAGAGCAAGGTACCGAGTAAAGAGAGCTGGAGGAACGTGTTGAATTTGGAAATGGAGGTGGGATGGACTTGTGCGCTGGGGAGGCTAAAGTCCCAGTATCGCGCCATGGTTTTCGGGGCGGGAAGACTGGCGTAGCGGTAGTAGAGGGCGGAGAGGGCGAGGCTGGCGTCGCGGCCGAGGATGATGGTGGCGAGGGGGAGGGGGAGACTGCCGTTGACGGCGAGACAGGTTACCAGTGTCGTCATGAGGAACTTGTCGGCCATTGGGTCTACCACGCTGCCGACGACCGTCTGCAGATGCCAGCGGCGGGCGATCCAGCCGTCGAGCAGATCGGACAGCGCGGCGTAGGCGAAGAGCGAAAAGGCATACAGATGGTGGTTGTGGATGATGAGGTAGCCAACCATGGGGGTGGCGATCAACCGGGAGAAGGTAAGCATATTGGGCAAGTTGTAGATTTGCTCATGGCGCGGCTTGTCGAGTTTGAGCGTCGACTTGAGCGTCGTGGCGAGTTTGGCGGATGCTGAAGTCTCTGCATGGTTCTTCTGCGGGGGTTGTTAGAATGCCTCTTTTCTTTTCATCATCGTCGTCGTCGTCGTGTTGTCGTCATTATTGTCGTTGCAGCTACTTCTCATACTTCATATGTGGATATCCGCACAAAGCCTTGGATAGAATAGAATGGAATAGAGAGATATAAACAAAAAAAAAGTAAATCAACATTACACATAACCGTGTCTAAGAGAAATCTTGACGCGAACTACCAACTACAACTAAGGAAAAATAAAACAAGGCATATACATAATTGCATATACCAGCTGACATGGGACCAGATGACTCGACTTGGGGAGGGGGGAATGTGTGCTAAAACAGCGCCACCTACCGCTGAATGAGCCTGTCGTGCTTTTACCTCATCCTGCAGACCGAGTCTCCGGGTTGTGGAGGTGCTGAATAGACCCGCAGCAGCAGCAGCAGCAGGGCGTAGACGGCATTGCTTGTAAGCTGAAGGCCTCGCGACCAATGATGTCTTTACGCCATTGCGAGTCGAGGCAATGGAAGCACGTGAGGTGGCTCTCCGCAGAGGCTGGCACCTCGACGTAAGCGGGTCTGCGTACCGCAGGCGCAGCAATGGCGTGTATGCAAGACGAGAAGGCGGGAAGGCCCTCGCATGGAATAAAGAAATCATGGAATGGCCGTGTACAGTTGGTCGCGGCGCCAGAAGGCTTCGGAGAAGGGCCCTTTGCAAGCTTGCCGGGAGAGTTTTGCCAAGAAGCGCGCTAGTCCATCACATGCAGGACGCTGGGCTGAGCCGTGTGGAGTCCTTTGAGTTTATGTCGTCGTACTTCGCACACACAGACACACAGACACACACAAGCGAACAAGCCACCGTTTCTTAGGAAGGGGGGGAGCACGCCCCCCATAGCTAACTAGTACAATAGGCGAAGGGGACGCCTCGGTGTGTGTGTGTGTGTGTGTGGTGGCTAAGTACACAAGTAACTACTTAGAGCGAAAGAAAAAAAAAGTCCCGCAGAAAGATGCGTTTACAGCGATTGTCGCGCTTGCAACCTAAGTAGCTGTTATGTAAAGCCCCCCCCTCTCATTCCAAGCGAACCGGACCGTGTCGTGTCAAGGCTGGCGGCCTGCTTACTGCCTCTTGGCTGTGTACCCGTCAAAGGCAAAGGCAAAGGCAAAGGCAAAAAAAAAGATTAAACCAATACTCGGGGGAAACGGCCTACGGACATGGGGGGGGGGGGAGCGGGGCTCCGGTATAAGTGCCAAGTACGGGCATATACTTACAAAAGACTAAAAGTCGAACGAGGGTTCAACGATGGCGGGAGGGCTGACGACCGACGAGTCGCCTGGCATACAAGCCCCCCCCCCCCACAACACATACATACACACACCGGGACGTCAAAGTCGCCTAAGTTACCTTGTCCCTGGAAAACTTTACATGTACATGGCTCTAGCATTTATTCGTCGGCTTACCGCCGGTAGCGATGGATGACAGGCTACAAAACTTGGGATGATACGGAGGTGCCTCACAAAAGTTTTGTCCCACGCTAATCTCGGCGCTTCGGCATAACTCTTCTTGGCGCAACTCCCACCTTTGAGCTGAGTAGCTGTACGATTTGTCTGTATCTATCGTTACAATGTCTCCTAATACTGATCCTTACACCCGCACCTTAATTGTGGCGTTAAAGTCACCTTCTGTTGGCAAGTCTACATCACAGATCTCTGAACTTACTGGTGTTCATCCTCGTACGGTCAATCGTATCTATAGTAGAGCTATTGAGGCTGGTTTCGAGCCAAACGTTCTCCCTCTTAAGATCCTCCCAGAGCACGTACAAGACGCCCCTCGCTCTGGCCGACCTTCAAAGCAGACGGATAAGGTAAAGGAGCAGATAATCCAACAAGTACGACGTGATAGATACGGACGAGAGAAGAGCTGCGCTGACGTTGCTGGTGCTCTCAGTCTTCAAGGAGTCAATATATCACGCACTACAGTCTGGAGAGTATTAAGAGAAGCAGGATACAGAAAGACCAAGCCGACGAGGAAGCCTGGACTGACACAGGAGATGAGGAGTGCTCGTCT
>NW_007359948.1:1044529-1070094 GCF_000359705.1 Exserohilum turcica Et28A | reverse complement strand
AAGAGAGAGACTACAAAGAAAGGAGCTCACAGTCAAGAACGGAGGCAACTAGAATCTGGCTAAATTGCTGGAGAGATCTCCCACAAGCTAAGATCCAAGATTGGATTGAGCGTATTCTTATACATATTCCAAAGATAATTGAGCTACAAGGTGGTAATGAGTATATAGAGGGGAGAGATAGGCGTTGTGTAGGAGAGCGGCCAGATTTCGGCTAAATTATTCTTGGCAGGACAAAACTTTTGTGAGGCACCTCCGTACTACTACTACTACTACTACTACATAGCAGCGCGGGCTGTGAACGAGGAAGTGGGGGGGGGGAGGGGGGTTCGGGGTTCCGTCTAGTTTGAACCACGGCGGTATTGCGGTCAAGACTGTGTGTGTGCAAACACCAACAGCAAAACAGCCACACTCGCGCGAGGCCTTTGTGTGCGGGACAGGGTGCGATCGAGACGACGCTATATCCACCACTACCACCACCCCGGACTAACAGAAGACCCCTCGTGGAAACTAGTAAGTAGTAGTTCAAGGGAAATGGTTGCACAATAAGGCTGCATCCCAACGTCGGACCCCTTATACAGATCGCTCGATCTGGGAGACACACTCTAGTCCCGTCCGTCTCCCTCTGCTACATGGCCTGGTAACCCATGTTCACCGGCATTTGCCACAGCTTACGCATTTCGGGGTTTCATACCTTTGCTCACCGTCTTCTGCCTCCGCTGCACTTGTTCCATGGTCTTCCCGAGAATCACCGTCTTCC
Source organism: Exserohilum turcica Et28A (assembly GCF_000359705.1). NCBI lineage: Eukaryota > Fungi > Ascomycota > Dothideomycetes > Pleosporales > Pleosporaceae > Exserohilum > Exserohilum turcicum. Next base: position 1,069,337 of record NW_007359948.1, on the reverse strand, counting down.
GCACACTCCCTCGGGGTTGGCTGTCCGATGCCGTGACTTGCATGTGCCCCGTCTGCTTCGCTATTGTGCTCCACCGTGGGGGGTGGTTGGGGGGGTGGTTCGTTTGCAAAACTCGGACATGGCCCCCCTCCACCCCCTCCCCCGCCCTAACCCCCTTCGCCTTTTTTTTTTACCATTGAGCTGATTGCGGACGGGACGTGTGCTCGTCTACAAATTTCGCTGTGACATGACCATGATTAACGCCACCTAGCTGCACGCGTCGCGAGAACCGGATCTGCTGATCCTCACCGGGCTCTACACGGCGCTGCGCAAGCAATGTGTCAACGATTCAGTTGTTCGTTATGGGACATTCGGGGATTGGCGCCCTGCAAAGTTGCGGTGTCCGTATTTGGAATCTTTGAATTATCGATTTCCCACCAAAGGGGTTGGTGAGTATCTTTTTTTTTCTTGACCTCCCCTTCCCGGGGGGAACAAAGTCGTCTCAACCTAGCACCATGATTCGTACTCGTATCCACATACAGGCCGTTGACTATTGTTCTACCAATGTTGCCGATTTGGAGACATGAAACAAGCACACTTGGCCTCCGGTCAGCTCGAATAAGCCCAAGATGCACGCGCGGAATGCGTAGCCACAATGCACTGACACGGTGGTGCCCTTTTTTCTCCGCAAGCCCACTTTGTGCAAGTCGTTGCAGTGACTTGGCGCAGCGATTAGGTTTGGTTCGTCCTTGTGTCATGTTTTGTGCATAAAGAGTCGACTAGGCGGAATCGTGGTTGCTTCGCTCCATTAGTCAACCACCGTCTCCGCTAACAAAGTTTAAATGGCCCGCCAGCATTGCATGGCCATAGCCACCAGAGATGGCGCAATCGCGACCCGCGAAGTATATCACCTGGATAGGCGTAGAAGCCTTCCAGAAGAAGCTAATCAAGGCCCAGTTGGCTCAGCTTTTTCCCAAATGACAAGCACCTGTGGCCTTGGAGAGGGGGAGGGGGGGGGAAATACATGTCCATGGGGAGGTACGGCTAGGATACGCTTTGGACAGATGGGGTGTAGGGCCTAAAATATCCGATGATTTTTTTTCTCGCAAGTCCAAGCGGATCTTCAGATCAACCCAGGCCCTGCTACCCGTCGCGTAGGCGTGATGATCCCGTGCAGTGGTTGGCTGACTGGGCTGCGGTGTGTAATTGGACTGGACCCCTATGTGCCGACCCCGCCTCAGCTGCGAGTGACGAGAAAAGGGACCAGGACATGAAACTGCCGACATTCTGATACGCAGAAGCACGATATGTGATACACGGGTAGCACATCACCAACAGCATGAGGGCGACGCGCAAACGAGGAAAAGGCTCGGCCGCACCGTCGGAGCTGTCAACGGGCAGCCATGTGTTGTGAATAGTGGCATGGTTCGTCACGCCTTGCCGGAAACCGGAGGCGGCACGATCAGCGGCCATGGAGACGGTTTGTCGCGTCGCATTTACCCGTCTGAACTTGTTGGGGTTGGAGAGAGGGGTGAGGGGCGTGTGGGCGTGTGTTTGTGGGCGTTGACGGGCAAGGCCAATTTGAGCGAAAAGGGGTGTGGAGGGTCCACGACGAGAAACGACTTGTGGCTTGCAACGGCTAGAACTGTCAGGCTCTTCAGCTGCTGCTTTCGGCTCTTTCAACCCAGTCGCCGCCGACGAAGGAAGGAAGGGGAGGCGTGAACAAAGCCGAATACAGGACGGTGTACTCGCCGTGCGGGCGCTGGCTCTTGCAATCCACCTAGTACATAGGACTATGGGCGGCCTGAAGCATGGCCGAGTATGCCCCCAGACAGACTCTGGCCATGGGTCCATATCAACTGGGATGCCAACGGCCCTACCACTACGCCGCCACCTAATCCTCCACCTGGATGCAACACCCTCACGCCCCCCCCCCCCCATCGAGTCAATGCTTCTTGGCCGCCCGCCCGCTCGTCGCCATGCTCGCCGCGCGGGTAGCTCCAGTCCCCATATCGCCCACGCACGGCGATTGACTTTGGGTAGTAAACATTGGGCCCGTTTCTGCAAACGCTTGTGGCCTTGCAGTGCCGCTGCCGAAAACAAAGTCCCGCCCTGCCATGTCCCCTCACTAGTCATGATACACACGGCGGAGCAAACAGCTATTTGGGTTGGTGCGAGCATGTACCTGCGTTAGCGGAGCGTGAAAGTCGCATTTCTGAAACTTATTAGCCCTTGGGCCGACTGCCGAAACGGGCCATGAGGTGCCGGTCAAAAGTGGGCTAGCCTTGGCCTAGCCGACGAGGAAGAGGATGACATGACCGACGATAGCAGCCCGCGTGCTAATGTCGCTCTACTAGCAGTCATACTATTGCTATTGCCATGTACGTGCCCTGGCCCTTAATCCTCGTTGCTATAGAAGCGCGAACCAGTCGGGCGCACGTGGTGCCAAATATTTCCCCACCGAAATATAGCTGCACACAGAGCCAATACTCAGCGAGGCCGTGGGCGCTGTGTAAGCGGGCGCCCTTCTTCACGTCCATGGGCGGAGGCCTTGTCGACCGTTGGGCCGGTAAGCCAGCCGTGGCTTGTGGGTGTGTGTGAGCGTGTGGGCATGAGTATGCTGTGTGTAAGCAGCGAGCGCGAGAGCAGCCGGCGGTTTGCCAGTGACATCAGCGTCTGCTCAACGCATGAATGTCGCCAGCAACGGTCATCCATGTCGTCCACAAGCGGGCGGCGCTTGTCCGCTCCGGGCAATGTGGCCGAGCTATGTGACCCCCGCCGCGCCCAATCAGCGCCCGCCACCCGCCCACAGCGGCTAGCCAAAAGCATCTTCTGAAACCGAATCCCACACCTGACTGGCCTGCGGGCGGCGCGTCACGCCGAGCACACGCACAAGCAGCCTCGACCCAGCACCCGCGCTACCAGTGAATGGACCACAGCAAAGGAAACGCGAGAGACACTCCATCGCATATACGTGTATCGTGTGCATACACCTGCGAGGGTAGCAACGTGGCTGCTGTGCTGCACGCGGGCTGACGACATGTGAAGGACACCATGGGCCCTCCCGCCCAAGGCCGGCTGGGGAGGGGGGGGGCTGTTTCAGATGGAGATCAAACCACGACCCCTCCAGCGTTGCTTCTGCGTGTTCCTGCGTCTAGACGCAGCCTACTTACATACTTGGTCAATCCATCACACACAAGACAGATGGACCGACGACGAGGCTGGGAGGACTGCTGTTGCAGCGCACAGACGGGCTCCATTGGGACCAGAGTGCAGCGCGCAGCCTGAAGCGTGCAGAATGGAGCGTGTGATGTACCTGCAGCAGTAGGCTAGTGCTGGTACCTACTTTTTTTCTTTCTTTCTTTCTTTCTTTCTTTCGTTCTTTCTTCGCTATGGGGGCCATCGGTAGCCGACACAGCGTGGTAGTTGCCGAGCATGGACGAGGGGAAGAGGGGGTGTGGGTGTGGGTGTGGGTGCTGGTGTGGGTGCTTGGTGCGGGAGACGAGTAGGAGAGACGAGAGCGGTGGCTACGTGACAGCGGCCAGTGAGCGGCAGCACGAAAAAAAAATGTCGCAATTTCGCAGGCAGGCGGCGGCGGCTACGCGAAGTCGAGAGCTTGCGGCGGCGAATACCATGGGACAAAGGGCGGCGGGCGGCGGGCTGGTACATGGCAGACGTGTGGCTTGGCCCTGGACGAGAAATGACGATGATGAACAAGGCGGATCAATACGCTCGACTGACGCAACAAGCATGGCCTCGCACCGGCGTGGGCCCGCCATGGGATGCGATGGGCGTGGGCGTGGGCGTGGGCGGGCGTGGGCGGGCGTGGGCTGGTGTGGTGTTGCTAAGGTTTGCAGCCATGGAGCCGAGTGTGGGCGGGCAGGCGGGCTAGGCCCAAAGCGCGGCGTGGGCCGGGCGGGCGGGCAGGCCAGGGCAGGAGCGACAGAGGGCACCAGCAGACCGAGGGGAGGAGGGTGAGTGGGTGAGTGGGTGAGTAGGTGAGGCAGGCACGAATGCAAATGCGCGCGAAATTGTGAGTGTGGGTGGGCAAGTGTGTGAGTGTGGGTGAATCTAAGTGCCTATGTGTGTGTGTGTGTGTGCGTGTGCGTGTGCGTGTGCGCGCGTGGGTGTGTGTGGCAGACACAGACACGCACCTTCCGGTTTGCATGGCCGCCCGTTTGCGCGAGTGCAGGGCAGGCAGGCACGCAGACGGGCAGGCGAGCAAGCAAGCAAGCACGCAGAGTGGCAGGGCAGGCATCATGGGGCCACGACATCATGGCCGCCAGCCAGCCAGCCAGCCAGCCAGCGCCTGGACGCGCGATGGATGGATGGGTGGATGGACGGGGCAAGGACGCGGAAGCTGGAAAGCCTTCCTTCCCTCGCATCCCTCCCCTCCGCTGGTCGCTCCTGCCACCTGCTTGCCTCGACCTCGACCCCGTCCCCCCATGGCTGGCCGACCCCCCGACCCGGCCCTGGCCTGCCCTCCCTGCCCGCCCTCACCACCACGGCGGCCTCGCGCTCGCCCTCGCGCTCGCCCTCGCCCACTCGACCCGCCTCCGCCGCGTCTTACCACCAGCAACCCCCGACGCGCGCCTACACAGCACCCGGCAGCCCGCACCCAGCAGCACCAGCAGCACCCAGCAGCACCAGCAGCACCCAGCGCCCAGTAGCCTCTGCGGGCGGCGCTGGGGCGGCAGGCCAAGCACGTTAGCCAGGCGTCGCGCGCCGTCGACAGGGCGTGCACGGGCCGCGTCCCACGAGTCGCCTGCATCCCTGCGGCCACCTTGGGCGCTGGCGGGGCCCTCGGAGCCCCAATTGGCCGCGCTACGCGCACAGGCCATGCCGCTGGCTGGCGTGCGGAAATAGATCAATGTGAGACGACTAGTCTCCTGTTTCACTCGCCCTCCGACACCTAAAGCCGCCGCCGCCCCCTCAGATTTGCGTTTCGCATCCCCCTCCAAAGCCGTACCTTCTTGGTCAACCTTGAGACTGCTATCTGAGGCAGGTTCCTCACCTTCTTATCATCGGCCTCACGTTCGCGCGTTTTATTATCTACTCCTTTTAAACATAACCTGACACTCTTTCGTTTTCGATCCTGGCAGGTCCTCGACGACCCATTCCCACGTCTTGTTGCTGCTCTCCCGCACCTACCCAGCCTCGGGCCCTCGTGTGTCGGACCCTCGGACCCTAACCACCACCACACCGCACACAGCATCCGCCTGCAGCCCACCATGTATCCCTCGCAACACCACGCCCAGATGCCCCCGCCCCAGGCGCGCTCTGTCGCCCCAGAGACGTTTTTGCTCGACCAAGACGCCCAGCAGAGCCTGCCGCCCGACAGCGTCGTCGCCCTGCAGCAAGTCGACAACCGTACGTTGATGCCGCTGCCCTTGCCGCCAGCCACCTCCTGCGCCTGCCGCGCCTGCTGACACGATTCCTGCAGTCAAGTACTTTCTCATCTCGGCGCCCGTCGACTGGCAACCCGACCAGTACATCCGCCGCTTCCTGCTCCCCACGGGCGAGTACGTCTCGTGCGTTCTCTGGTAAGTCGACTGATAGCGCCCACTGCATGTCGAATCGCGTCTAATCCGCGCTCCCCTCCTCCAGGAACAACCTCTTCCACATCTCCGGCACAGACATTGTCCGATGCCTGTCCTTCCGATTCCAGGCCTTTGGCCGCCCCGTCAAGAACTCCAAGAAGTTCGAGGAGGGCATCTTCTCAGATCTCCGCAACCTCAAGTCGGGCACAGATGCCTCGCTCGAAGAGCCAAAGAGCGCCTTCCTCGACTTTCTCTACAAGAACAACTGCATCCGAACACAGAAGAAGCAAAAAGTCTTTTACTGGTACAGCGTGCCCCACGACCGCCTGTTCCTCGATGCGTTGGAGCGTGACCTGAAGCGCGAGAAGATGGGCCAGGAGGCCACCACCATGGCCGTCAGCGAGCCGGCTCTGTCGTTTGAGTTTGATTCGTCCCAGTCGCTTTTCGAGCAGCTCACAAAGGCACAACAAACAAACTCGTCATCATTCAACAACAACATGCAGCCATCCTATCCCGGCACCTCGCCCGACATGCGAAGCATGGAGTCGATGCCCCCGCCAACCATGGTTCCCGTCCAGCAGTCGATGCCTCCCATGCAACAGCCAATGCACAGCGAGGACCCCATGGCCCAGTACCACCAGCAAATGTCGATGCCCCCCTCGATGCCCAACAACGTGGTCAAGAGCAGAGAGCAGCGCGAGATGAGCCAGTCGTTTCAGTACGACCGCAACGGCATTCCTCTGTCGCAAATACACCAGCGCCACAGCTCCATGCCCGCCTACATGGAGTACTCTCCCGCGCCTTCATTCGTCTCTTCGCACTACGAGGACTACAGCACGCGCGGCATGTCGTTTGAGCCACTGACGCCTCCTCAGCACCAGATTGGCCTCGGTGCCGAGCCAGCATACATTGCCAACGAAGACACTGGCCTCTACAGCGCCATTCCCGACCTTCCCGCCCCCAACACCTTCAACCCCCTCATGAACCTGCCCCCGTCTAACCTGATGGGCCCTGGCTACCCGGGTGTCTCGAGGCCGTTTGCCCCTGGCAATGTCTACTCGGTCATTGAGGGCTCGCCCACGTACAAGCAACGGAGAAGGCGCTCTTCGCTGTCTGCCGGTATTGCTGCTGCCGTGACTGCTTCTGGCGCCGGTGCCCACCAGGTCCACCGCCCCAGCGACTTGAGGCGGTCCATGTCGAGCTCCGTCGTTCCTCTTGCCGAGGTCGATGAGAACACGCACAACTCGCCCAACAGTGCCAACGGCGCAAACTACTCTGCACCCCAGATGAACGACACCAAGCCGGCTTTCGACATGTCAAGGCAAGGTACCCCGCTCAACACGGTAGAGGAGAGCCCAGAGCCCCAGCCTGCGCCCATGCAGCACGACGACCTCAACACGCTCGTCAACGGCGAGCTGTTTGAGAGTCCTCTGCAGCACAGCGCCGTGGCTCGCGCAGCCGGAACCGGCGGACCCGTCTACCGCCGCGCCCGAAGCGCGACCATGATGGAGATTGGCCCATACCCCCAAAAATCGCACTCTTGCCCAATCCCCACGTGCGGCCGTCTATTCAAGAGATTAGAACACCTCAAGAGGTAAGCGCTCGCAATTTCTTTTTCTTGCTGCATCTGCGTCTCACTGCATCATCTTGTTCCCCACTATTTTTGTTTCGCATAGACGCTGACCCTGGCGCTTAGACACGTGCGTACCCACACACAAGAGCGACCATACGTCTGCCCGCTGTGCAACAAAGCCTTCTCGCGCTCGGACAACCTTGCCCAGTATGTGACGCCCAGTGGCGACGAATCAAAAAGCAAAGATGCTAATTACTTTTGCAGACATCGTCGCACACACGAGCCCCGCGCTGACGGCGAGCCGCTGAGCGATTACCAAGAGGAAGATCTCGAGGGTGACGAGGACCACCTCCAATCGCTCGAGGACGACCTCTCGCCTGAGTCTGGCAACGACTACCTCTCTGGCTTGTCTCACTCGATCAACGATATCCCTGGCCCGGCACTGGCCATGACCATGGCGCCGCCGCAGCACAGCCTGATGGCGGGCAGCCACTACTGAGTGCCGACCGTTATCGCTACCAGCAACAGAACCGTCACGACCGTTACACACGTGAAATGAGCATCTCGGCGTAGTCACGGCGCAGCCACTTAGAAGGATACCTTTTTTGTACTTTGGTTTGGTTCATCTTCTCTTCCCACTTTGCGTTTTAATCTCCCTAGACTGGGCGTGTCTTGTTTCGGGCATACTATTTGGGATGCCTACGCTGCGAAGCATTGCAAGCCATCTTGTCTTCTTTTTCTCTCTATCTCTCTATTCAATCTCGGAGCTAACGGCCGGTCTTGTCACCGGAGATTGGCTTGGAGGGGTTGTGACGACACCACGAACATGAGTACCCTTTTTTTTGTTTTTCCATTCCTCTCATCGTTTCACGTTGATTTTTCTTTATCCATTTTCTTATTCTTCCAGTCTTCTGTCTGCCTGTTTGCCGTTGTCGCGCAATCATAAGAGCGCTCATCTGTTCATGTTGGATATATCCTAGCTATTGGCGGCATAGTTTTGTCTACAAAAGTTGTGGGTGTTGGGGAATAGTTGCTTGGAGGTGAAAGGGCATTATAGGGAAACACGCACAATATTTTTTGATTTCATGGCAACATGTTCGTTTTGCGTGCCCTCGTTGGTGTTTGACGCGCGCCAGGGCCCTATGTGGGATGGCGTCGTGTGTACTACTACTACTACTACTACTTGGATCGTTTATCACATCAATGCAAATGCACAAAAAAATTGGCAAAACTCGTCTACATGGTTTGATTGCGACTTCTACGTGCATGGTTTGATTGTCGCCATCTGACTCATCGTCGTATCTCACTTGTCGTGCCGTCTGAGCATTTCGGGCTTCGGACTGGTAATCTTAAGGGTATATTCGCTTACGCATCCCTCCCCCCTTCATTCCCGTCTCTACATCACGTGATCCGGACTTGCCGTGTCCGTTGCCCTGTTTCATCCATTCACATCGTCATCATCATCATCATCACAATGGATGTACAGCCACCGCCACAATCCACCGAGAGAGGGAGAGAAATGCAGCAAAAATACACAAAAAACAATACAAGCCACTTGCTCTCTGCATTTACTTTTCCCACTTGCACAGCCTCCCTCCCCCCCTTTTTCTTTTCCTCCCAGCCGTTTACACCATTTGCTTTTTCCGTTTTCCCCTCTGCTCATGGCGCACTTGCTGGCGCCCATTCTATTGCTTTTTTCGTCATTTTGGGTTTTCTGCTTTGTCATTGCTTTTTCAGCACCCCCCTTCCCCTTGCCTTTCCCTTTCGTCCTCGCTTCCCTCCCCCCCCTCCCCCCTTCGTCTAACCCCCCCCCCTTCTTCTTCTTCTTCTTCTCATCTTACGTATGCAACCACGTTTGCCGTCTTTGCTCGCACACGCACACACACTTTATTCTTATTACGCTGTATTATTGATTTTCCGTTTTGACACTAAACCGAGCGAGCGAGCGAGCAAAGGAAACAAAAAAAATACACCGAGAACTCCGAACCCGCGCGGCACACACTCTCACACACAGACACAGGCACAGGCACAGGCACATACACAGATAAACTAACCGAGACCCCAAAACAATGGAAAGCCAACTCCAACGGTCTGGGCCATACAGCAGGGTTAGTCCTTGCGTGCTCGCTTGCTTGCTTGCTGCAGCTGCTGATGCAGTTGCTGATCCCCTCTTTTTTTAATTATTGTTCTGAGATTCCCATTGCGCCTCATTGCGCACACGCATCGGCCGCTAATGAGCGATGTAGGTATACTACCAGGTGTATGACTTTTTTTTTCTACTACTACTCATGTACCCATATATACTACATGCAGACATACAGACATACATACTACTTACTCGTACGTACTATTCCCGCTCCTACACCGGATACGTACCTACATGCATCCATACAATAAATATGCCTGCCCTTCTTATCGCTTGTAACCCCCTTATGCCATGCCTCCGAGATGGAGTCTGGCGGTGGCGGCGGCGGCGGTGGTGGTGGAGGCGTCGGGGAGCGGGCCATGCACACACTGGCACTGGTTCTCTTCGCTTCCCCCCCCTCTCTCTCTGTCTCCAATTCTACGTGCTTACTCCACTTTCCAACCCCCCCGTTTCCCCGTTGGCAGCCCCCCCTAGGTGCAGATTGCAGGTTTGCAGCTGTGTATTCTGACGTCCCCCGCCCCCCCCCTGGCACTGTGTTATCATCATACTATATCCTTACCTCATCTTACTTATCTTACATGGCGGTCGGTGGCTCTAGCTACATACATACATACATACATACATGCACAAGGCATGGGAAATCCGGTGTGGGCGCGTGCATATGCTATGGTATACTTGGCTATTCCCATATCCACATATTATCCCAATTGCGCATGTGCGTGTATGTTAAACGTGCGCTGTGCTGTGCTGTGCTGCGTTGACGTATAATAGCAAAGGCCGCGGTATAGGTATGGGGGTATGTATGTGTCTGTGTGTCTGTGTCTGTGTCTGTGTCTGTGTAAGATGACTAGCCAGCCAGCCAGCCAGCTAACTAACTAACCAACTAACTACGGAGATATGGAGATATGGAGATTTGCGGATAACAAAGGGGAATGAATGAATGAATTGAGCCGCACTCCAACCCCCCCTGCCCTCATCCCATCCCATCCCATCCCATTCTAGTTAAACCAACGCTAGTACCATGTCCTCCTCCTGTTCCTCCTGTTCCTCCTGTTCCTCCTGTTCCTCCTGTTCCTCCTGTTCCTCCTGTTCCTCCTACGCCTTGTCCCGAACACTCTCTGGCTCTCACACACACACACACATATCCCATACACATATCCACCGTATTCCGCCCGCGCGCACATGTACGTGCGGCGCGGCGCGGTGCGTGCGCCCTGTGCCCTGTGTGTCCAAGTTTTTTTCTTTCTTTCTTTCTTTCTTTCCCCGCCCCGCTTGCATTCGCGGTGCATTTTGCAAGTTCCGTTGCGTTGCGTTGCGTTGCGTTGTGTTTCGTTTGGGGTGGGCGGGCGGGGGGAGGAAATGGCAGGGCAGGGCAGGGCAGGGGTTGTGTGCAAGTTGGTCAAGCGCACGTTTGACTCGGCATATCGAGTATGTATCTACAGAGGTGGCTTTCAAAAGTTCTTGCTGACAGGGGTTCCTTGGTTACCACCAAAAATATAGCCGAAGACTAAGAATTATACTATATTCGCAACTAAAAGCCCTTAAAATACAAGTTTGGAGAGAATAATAGCTACTAAAGTATACACTTACAGTAATACACTAACTCTATCAGGCATTATTTTTTGCACGCTAAGTAAATAATGGAAACGTTATTACGAGAATTCGGTCCGATGGATCCGCGCCTTAGCAAGAACTTTTGAAAGCCACCTCTGTATGTATGCATGTATGTATGTATGTATGTATATGTGTTTTATCGGGGGGTGTGGGGACGTTAAACCCTGTATTATTATTATTATTATTATTATTATTATTATTATTATTATTATTATTATTATTATTATTGTTGTTGTTGTTGTTGTTGTTGTTTATTTGCGTTGGTTCTCTGCGCGCGCAGTGTGTGCGTGTGCGAGTGGTCAATAGCAATGGGATGCATGTAGCCGCAGGTACATACAAGAGTGGGAACTTTTCTGAGAGCAATGTGTTTCAGAATTTGGGGGGGGGGTGGTTTGTGTGTAACGGCCCTTTTTTTGGGGGGGGTGGCGGGAGGGAGATTCATCGGAATTCCGTTTGTATCAAAACTGCTTCCTTCCGAGGGGTTTTTTTTTAATCTATCGGATATGTCTCTCTCTTTCTTCTCGCTATGCGGTCTTACCTGTATCTGTTCTAGTTTGTGATTTTTGGGAATCCCCTTCTAAGGCTGTTTGTCGGTAGTTGGCGTGACTCCGTTGATATTAGCTTTTATTGTTTTGGCTCTCGGACGGGGGAAAGGCGGACGGGGGAGTGCGGATGCTGTCTACGCCATTTTTTTCCCTCCCTCCTATCCTTCTTTTGGGGGTCGGCAATTTTCATGAGTTTTTGCTTTTGCCTTTGGCGCAGGGCTGTGGCGGCATATGCGTACTTGACGCATGCTTTACCGGTTCCTACATGCCCATGCCCTTGTCATGCCTTGTCGTGCCTTGCCTTGTCTTGTCTTGGCTGGGTGGCGCACGACCACGACGACGGTAAATCAGGCTGCTTGGGGAACCTCGGTGTACTGATCTACGAGGAGGGGCGAGGAAAGTTGCTTTCCCCAAAGGCAATTGCAGACGGCAGATACACGCGGTGACGACGCCGACCACGGGGATGACACCGGGGATAATAATAGGGTTCCTGGGAGCAATGGATTGACCAGGTAGATTCCCCAAGATATTGGGCCGTTGGCTGGGCCGTGAGATTGCGTGAGGGGTTGGGGAAGACGGCAATGCACAGAACTAAGGACTTGCTGCTGTTTTCCTTTTTGGTACCGTTTGTGGTTGCTATGGCTGTTGCTGATGGTGGTCCCACTTTTTGCCTTTTTCTGTTACTCTCTTCTCTCTCGGTCGCTCGGTCGCTCGGTCTCGCTGTGTTTTGTTTCGTTTCTCGCTCGCGCTCTTCTTCTTCTTCTCCACTTGCCGTCGCGTGTGTCTGTGTGTTTCTTTCTTTCTTTCCATCTTGTGTGTCTGTGCTAGGACAGTCGATGGATTGCCGGCATGTTTACCCTTTGTCTGTGCAAAGGCGCATGTGCTACGCCTACTAATGTACCCGTGTACGTGTTTGTTCAAGCGCAAAATTTATCTCGCTTCTGCTCTTGGGTTGCCTTATCTTTGCTTCTTCCGCCGTTCCTTTTCTCATTTACCCTTTCCAGCTATTTTGGCGGCCGTGGCGCGCCTGACCAAGGCAGACGGTTTGAGCGACATATCTGTGCGGGGGTCGTCGAAGCTCGTCGGAGCTGGTCGGAGCGTTGTTTTGAGAGGGGGAGCATGGGCTGCTGTTTCATGTATATTTGGCGGAGTAAGACTTGGGACTAGTAGTTTTTTCCTCAGTATCACATCTACCGGGTTTAGTGCCTAGCCGGTGTTGCTTGGGTTCTGGCCCTGGTGTTTGCGTTAGTCGCTTTGTACGCCTTGTTGGGTCCGGTGAGCATGTGGGACCGGTTTGTCGCGAGACGAAAGAAAACAAAGTTCGAACAAGAAATGGCGGTTGCCAGTAGGTATATTAGTGACCTGCTCGCTCATCGCGATCGAGATCCAAAATCGAGATCTCGATCCCACGTCCGGTGAGGGAGGCTCCGTTCTTGTTCGTGTGGTGTTGCCATGCTTGTGCGTTGGTTTCTTTGTCTCCCAAGTGCATTTTGTAGGTTTGTTAGCGTCTTGATTGTACGCGTCGGCGACATCTGAGCTTTGTGAGTCCTTTCCCTTTAGAACGGAGGTTGTGTGGTGGTGGATAGGTGTCGTCTTTTTCGAGGAGGTTGCGCGATGCGAGGTCGCGATGGTACATTGCCCAAAAACACTTTGCCGAGTTCGCCAAAGGGTGAGTTTCGTATATGGGTTTTCCAAGGCTGTGCGCAGTATAGGCCGTATGCTAGTGGTGGGCGGACTTGAGTTGTTGTTGCCATGTTGTGTGTGGACGAGGTGTGTTGTAGGTGTTTAGGCGTGTAGGCGTGTATCCTTAGGGTGCGCAGTGCGTAAAAGACGGCCCTGACAGCTGACCGCCGTAGCTATGAGAAAGAATGCATATCCGCAGGTCTTGTGAATATGCACACCCACAGCAAGTATTGTCTGTACTTGGATGAATGTCGTAGTGTTAGAGGCAGTGAATACTTCTCTTATCAACGTACGTGTTCATGTCAGCAATGGCCGTGCCTCGCGCGTTGATTATTGCGGCCAGTTGATGTTATGCAAATCGTACGACAAAACGCCAGATGTGCTGTAATTCTCGGCCAATAGTGTTATGCTGTCAGCACCCTGAAGTGATGACCCAGTGTATGCCCGCACAATAGTACTGAAAATATAGGCGAGCTTCCAGGAAAGAACTGAAGGGATAACAGAGTGTTATGAGAGAAGTTATGCAGTGAAAAGTGTATGAGGACCATCTTGTTTATCTGAAACTGGCATGTCACAACAAAGGACAAATCCGCCTCCATCGCACGGCAGTTATGACGTCCCACCAGGTCTGACCCCGCTCCTGTTAAACATACCATCAGCCCTCGTTGATATTCACAGCCACGCCCTTTCCACTCTCCCAAAACGCCACGGTTCTCTCGGCAATGGTTGCCGGGTTCAAGACTTTGTTTTGAGGTGCTACTTGGCCCCCGACGTGGATCAGGCCAATATGCACGCCACTGTCACCGAATGCGCGGTAAAAACTTTCTACCATGTTTTTCTGGGCTGCTTTGACCAGACTCAGCGACAGAAGCGGTGGAATGGGGTCCCAGGGCAGATGACTGTTTGTGACGAGGAGAGCGGGTTTGAGAGAGGTGTTGCACTTGGCGAGCGCCTGAAGCTTGGGGATGTAATGCTGCGCAATAACATATAGAGACAAATTGGTTGTCTGAGATGAGTGTCAGCAGGCTGTATGCTGCCGGTGAGACGTACATGTGGGAGATTGCCTACCTTGAAGTCGTCGTCTATTTCCTCGATACTGACACCTAGGACTTCACTTGGTTTGATGCGTGCGGCATTGAAGAAGATAACTTCGACGTCTTCACCGTCGGTCATACTGTCAAGCTCCTGAAGTACGTCGGGAATGGACTTGAGGTCTGCGAGATCGATGCGCAGAGTATCGACTTTGACGGCAGGATTGCGTTTCGATACAAAGAGCACATCCTCATTCTGAAGTCGTTGTGTGTTGCGAGCAAGAGGGACAACGCGATCGATGCCTTTGGAAGCAAATTGTGCAGCAGTGTGGTCACCGATGCCGGGACCGGCTCCAAAGACGATGAGGGTGCGTGCCATATTGGAGATGCGGTAGAGGATTGGTAGGTTCAAGGTAGCGCTTCAGGTAGTCTTTATTGGACACTCAGATAAGGCTGCGGCTTTATACTAGCCGGCTACAAAGAGATGGATGGCACTTTTCCTCCAAACTCCCAATATTGGGTAAGACGCATATGGGGCATCGCCGTCTTAGCTGAGTAATGGCTGGCTGCATGCGAATGGCTTGCACCAGGCCGTCCTTTGCAGTAGGATTCGGAGAATGACACCTCATTCTGACAGTCAAGTCAGCATCTATGCGCCATACCAATGACGTGCAGTTACGCCCCGATGCTCCAAGACTCTTGTCGGTGTCATACTGCAAGGGCTGCGGGGCTGGGCGTTTTCTTGTCACAGCGAGTGCCTCATGAGCTCTTGGTCTAGTCAATGACAAAGCACCACAGCATACGCCGGTTCATATACTTGCAAATGGTGTATAAAGGTCGTGGGACGTACAGCTAAGCTTTGTTACCAGGCATGCGGTATGGTCCCCACAATCATTCCGTCGCGCTATGTTAGCGTGGCGCGTCATAGCTGGGCACTGCAGCCTCAGCTCCAACCTTGTCACCTCCAGTCCAGCTCTTGATCGCCAAATCCTCCTGGCGGACTATGCTGACGGGCCAATATGGACTTTTCCGCGGATGACGACGAGGCGCTCAAGCAGTACATTCCGAGCCAGTTTGGAAAAAAGGATGGCTCCGTCGACGTCGAGGCCCAGATCGAACGCGCGCGCCGGAAAGTTGTCGATGAGAACAAAGTGCAGAAAAAAGCGGGCGGATCCGATGACGAGAAGGACTCGGACGACGACGATAGCGACATGAGCGACGAAGAAGACGAGTACCCGGTGTCGCATGAATTGATTATCAAGACGCATGATCGCGCAGTCACGACCATTGCCCTCGATCCCTCTGGCACGCGGCTGGTGACCGGCAGCAACGACTGCACGCTCAAGTTGCACGACCTAAGTGCGCTCACTCCGAGTACGATTCGCGCCTTCAAGACGGTAGACCCGTTCGCGACCAAACCCTCGCAGACGGCCGAGTCGCATTCGATACACCAGGTCCTATTCGGCCCACACTCTGGAGGACAGTTCCTCTGCATCACGGCGACATCCCAGCCGAGGCTGTTCAGCAGAGATGGAGAACTCGTGTCCGAGTTCGTCAAGGGCGACATGTATCTGAGAGACAAGCACAATACAAAAGGACACACGGCAGAAGTCACGAGCGGCGCATGGCACCCGACGAACCGCGATCGCTTTGTTACAG
This sequence comes from Exserohilum turcica Et28A, assembly GCF_000359705.1. NCBI lineage: Eukaryota > Fungi > Ascomycota > Dothideomycetes > Pleosporales > Pleosporaceae > Exserohilum > Exserohilum turcicum. The sequence continues at coordinate 1,053,567 of NW_007359948.1, read as the reverse complement.
CCGGAACGGACAGCACGGTGCGGATATGGGACGTGAACAAGAGGATGAAACAGGAAGAGGTCATCGTCTACAAGTCGAGGGCTGCGGGGAGCGCGGGCATGACCAGGATGACGGCCGTCGCTTGGGGCGCAGCAGGCGAAGGAGGAAGTAGTATGCTCGTGTCCGCAGCGCTTGACGGCAGTCTGGTCATGTGGGGTGGCGAGGGACCATACCATCGCCCTACAGCCGAAATTAAGGATGCACATGCAAAGGACAGCTGGACGAGTGGAATCGACATCAGCGCAGACGGGAGATTGGTTGTCACAAGGGGTGGCGACGACAGCATCAAGCTATGGGATACGCGAAAGTTCAAGACGCCGCTGAACACGGCATCACACCCTTCCACGTCGTCGCAGTTCCCCACGTCCAACATCCAATTCGCTCCCAACACGCAGAGCATAATCACAGGCTCTGAGACGGGTCATTTGCACATCTTGAACCCGGCGACGCTGCGCCCAGAGCTTGCTACGCCTGTTACGCCAGGCTCCCCTCTTATTACCGTCAACTGGCACCCCAAGCTCAACCAGATGATTACCGGCTCCGCCAATGGGCAAACCACGATCCTCTTCAACCCCAAGCTCTCTAACGCCGGGGCTCTTACCATCCTCAGCAAGAAACCCAAGAAGCGGCACGTTGACGACGACCCCTCCCTCACGGTAGACATGGATCCGCTGGGCATGGCGGGCGAGGCCCACGACCCGTCGGGCAATGCAGCATCCTTCTCAGCCCGCCATCCCACGATTGGTCTCACAGCATCGGGCAAGAGCCGGGATCCCCGACGACCTCATATCCCTGCGACAACGCCCTTTGCCAAGTCTACGCCCGACCAGAAGTATGTGATGGAGCAGATTGAGGGCAGCGACATGAGAGACGAAGACCCCAGGGAAGCGCTGCTCAAGTACCAGCCGAAAGAGGGCGAGAGGGCCATCTTCACGGGCGCATGGGAGAAGACGCAGCCAGTGGGCATCTACAAAGAGTACGATAGCGAAGACGACGAGCGAGATAGCAAAAGGGCCAAGCGATGAGCATAATGATATGAGTAGCATGGCTGGGTCGATCCCAGCAGCAACACAGCCACAGGCTGCCTAGTGCCGTGGCCGAGTCGTGGTTGATAGCGTCGTGACCTTGTAGCGTTCAACTGCCGCGGAGCCCAGCAGCCCAAGCCCAAAACGGCAAGGCGTGCCTGTCCGTCGCACAGCCGCGTACACGTCGCGCCCCATTGTCAGCAAACACCCCACTTTGTTGCGTGCGAACAATTGCAGCCGCCACACAGCTCGCCGCCGCTCAATCCACCAATTCAGATATTCTCGTGCAAACCGCCAATTCCCCCCGCCGCCAGCAGACATGTTTGCCTCGACCTTGCGAGCCGCCGCCCGCGCGCCCCAGCCCACTGCTGCCTTTGCACGCAGCTTTTCTTCGAGCCGCCCCTCGCAAATTGCTCGCATGACGATTGTCGGCCGCCTGGGCGTTGTGCCCGAAGAGGTTACTGTTTCTGGCGAGAGGACCTTGGTGCGCTATGTGGTTGGAACCAGCCACGGCAAGGGCGAGGAGAAGAAGACCAGCTGGTTCAGGGTTGCCAGCTTCGTCCAGGGCGCACAGAAGGACTTCTTGATGAGTGTGCCCAAGGGCTCCATGCTCTATGTGGACGCCGATGCGCGCATGGAGACATACTTTGACGCCGACGGAGCCAAGAAGACCAACTTGAGCTTGGTTGCACGTACGTGGTTCTGCGTCAATGCATACGCCCATTGCTGACAATCACCCCAGGCAACTTTGAGGTTCTGACGCGCGCCCGCACCGAAGAGCCTGACCCCAACGACGAGGGCCTTGTTCAGGAAGCCTCAGAAGCCTCGGAAGCCTCGGGCTAGACGTACGCGGCTTGAGTTGAGTGTAAATATGGCAGTCTGCACAGCACGTCTCCAATGCGAAGATTTTCTGGACGGGTATACGGTGGCAATGGAGACGGATATGCAACGAGGACAGCGACCATGGCAGCCGTCTTTGCCAGGCGCAGGATGGCTTCTTTACAGCCTCTTGAACCAGCATACCAGAGTGTACGACTATGGTCTGAATTTTTTCTATTGTGTCATCTCTACTCTTCGAGTGGCGGGTAACGGTGCTTGCTGAATGATACCTTTTCCTTGCAGTATCAGCTTCTGACATGCCCTCACGATTAAGACTTCGTTCTATGCCTTTGCCGTGCTGTATGACCTGTCAAAGCCATGCCAATGGGTAAAATAATTTCGTATCATGAGCCTACCCACCTGAGCACAGACACAAAATGCGGCGAACAAACACCTCCGAGAGGCCCGTCCCAACTTTTTGTGGCGCAACCATTCTACGCCAACACCACCACTCTCCAATATGCAAAGAATCGTACCCCTTCCCGCGCGTCAGCTGTGGGGTCATGCGCCACGCGTGCGGTCGGTGAAGCACCTCAATCGAAGCCGTCGCACGTTTGCGACGGTCTCCAGCACCGAACGGTATGCCACGCACTGCCCCGCCAACTGCCTGTCTGACACTCTCCCAGGCCATACGATGTCATAGTCATTGGAGGGGGCCATGCCGGCTGCGAGGCCTCTGCAGCTGCAGCACGCGCCGGTGCACGAACAGCCCTCGTTACGCCCTCTGTCGAAAACCTCGGAGTCTGCTCGTGTAACCCTTCCTTTGGCGGTATCGGCAAGGGCACCATGCTGCGCGAAATCGATGCCCTGGACGGTGTGGTGGGTCGCATTGTCGACAAGGCTGGTGTGCAGTTTAGAGTGTTGAACAGGAAGAAAGGGCCTGCAGTGTGGGGACCGCGAGCACAGATTGACAGGGCGCTGTATAAGAAATACATGAAGGATGAGATGTTGAGTTACAAAGGCCTGAGTGTTGTAGAGGGGAAGGTGGCGGATATCATTGTGGATCGGACGCAAGAGGAGGGCTCGAGGGGAACGTACGGCAAGATTACTGGTGTCAGGTTGGAGAGTGGGGAGATTATACCAACGGGCAACGTGGTGATTACGACTGGCACGTTTCTGGGCGGCGAGATACACATTGGGCTCGAAGCATATCCCTCTGGGCGCATGGGTGAGGCTGCAACGCTGGGGCTCAGCAAAAGCTTGAGGGATGCCGGCTTCACACTGGGACGATTGAAGACGGGGACACCACCGCGGTTAGATGGAAGAACAATCAACTACAAAGTTCTGGAGGCACAAGAGGGAGATGATCCGCCCATGCCATTCAGTTATCTGAACGAGCGCGTGCAGGTGGAAAAACAACTACTGAACCACGAGACACGGACAAACGAAGCGACACACGATGTTATACGGAAGAACCTCGACAAATCGATACATATTCGGGAGACTGTAAAAGGTCCACGATACTGCCCGTCGTTGGAATCAAAGGTCATTCGTTTTGCTGATAAGTCATCACACATTGTGTGGCTGGAGCCAGAAGGCTTCGATAACGACATCATATACCCGAACGGCATCTCTTGCACTGTACCAGCCGATGTGCAGAATACTATGCTCAAGACGATCAAGGGTCTTGAAAATGTCACCATGCTGCAGCCTGGCTATGGTGTAGAATACGACTATGTCGACCCACGGCATTTGCGCTCTACCCTCGAGACGAAGAACATCTCTGGACTCTTCTTAGCTGGCCAAATCAACGGAACAACGGGATATGAAGAAGCAGCCGGCCAGGGCATAATTGCCGGCATCAACGCGGGGTTGAAGAGCCAGGGAAAAGAGACAATGGTCCTGACCAGAGCAGACGGATACATTGGCATCATGATTGACGATCTCATCACCAAAGGCGTATCAGAGCCCTACCGCATGTTCACCTCGCGCTCCGAATACCGCATGTCTGCGCGTGCCGACAACGCCGACACGCGGCTCACGGCCATGGGCCGCGCCTCTGGCATAGTCAGCGATGCACGCTGGCAAGCCTTTGAGAAGGAAGCCGAGCAAATGTCCGCCCTAACCAAGCTCCTCCAGTCCAAAACAATGGGCTGGACAGACTGGCACAAGCAAGGCTTCCCCGTCCGAAACGACAGCACAAAGCGCTCCGCATACGATCTTCTCCGCCTCCCCAACACCACCCCCAACACCCTCGCCGCCCTCCTCCCAGACATCCCCTCCTTCTCGCAACACATCCGCGACCGCGTCCACATCGAAGCCACATACGCGCCCTACGTGGCATCCCAGGCGGCGACGCAAGCCCGCTGGCGCAAAGACGAGCATCTGCACCTCCCCCTCGACCTCGACTACGACTCCATTTTCGGGCTGAGCTTCGAGGAAAAACGCGCGCTCGAGGCGGCTCGCCCCGAAAGCGTCGGCATGGCGCGCAGAGTCGAGGGCGTCACGCCCACCGGCGCCCTGAGACTGCTGCAGTATGTCAGGGGCGTGGGCCGCGAGGAGCGCCACGCCCGAGCTAAGCAGGAGATTGAAGCTAGGAAGGAAAAGTACAGAGGTGCTGCTGCTGCTGCTGCTGCTACTGGGGCGGGCGTCAGTGTGGATGGGCTGTAAGAGTAGCGTTTGTTTGCTTATTCGTCCATGTACATGTATGTCCTTGTTGTGCATGAGTAGGATATTCTTAGCGTGCGGTTTGTTTTCCAAGTAAGTATTTGTCTGTCATGTGATATGGTATATATAATATCCATACTTTAGTTTGAGATATCAAGGGGAATTGAATCCATGGATTCACGACATCACGTCATGATTATACCTAATCTCTTTTAAGGAAGGGGGGGTGGTGATTTCCGTTTCTCCCCTTCTCTGTCATGTTTTTTTTTCTTTCTTGGTTACTGGCTTGCCTATGTACACACACACACACATGTGAGATATTAAAAGAGCAAGACCAAGTCTGAGTAGATGTATACTAGCTCAGTAGTTATTTTATATATATATAACATCTTCTTTTATTACTTAGTTGTTAGCTTACTACTGTCTTGTATGAATATATGTATACCTATCTGTGTCGTGAAAGAAATATCTAGAGGGTAAATACATATATGTTGATAGTACTTAGTTATACGTATGTGGAAATAAATAGACACTTAGGAATATATCTACTAAAACAGAACAAATACATACATACACACACACACATACACACACACACATACACACACACACATACACACACACACATACACACACACACACATACACACACACACACAGAAAAATGTATTAAACACAAAACACACATGAAAATATCAGCCAAAGGATAAAGCACAAAGCACAAAACACAACAAGGGACATTTGGTTTAGACGAAAATAAACTTGCATTTCCATTTCTCCGCATGCATTTTTGGAAAACCCCCTTCCCCTGTTGTTTCTCTCTTTTTTTTTATACCGCTTAATAACTTTCCATGACCCGCTGCATGACCGCTAAGAATTCTAACTCTTTCGTTGTGACCACACGCACACAGAGACATATATATGAAGGGGGTAGCGAAAAAAAAGAAGAGGAAGAAGAACAAGTCAACTCGCAAGAAATAGAAGAAAGAAGAAGAAGAACCGCCACACCAGTTATCAATGTCCTCCCTCCTCTTTTCCCCATCAGTGTATATGTGTACGTGTGAGGTATACACCCGTCAGAGGACCTGAAAGTTGCCGAAGAGAGAAGAAAAGCCGAAAAAAAAAGAATCCTCCATCATTGGCGACAAACTGAATTTGTGATAATTGCTCGGCGTATTGACAGCATTTCCATTCTGCGAAGCAAAGGGGCGTTTTCCCAACAATGCAAATCTACTTTTTTTTTCCTAGCACACACACACACACACACGGCCGCACCCGATGTTTTGGGTGACATCTCCCGCAATCTCGGATGCCTTTCTCACCTACCTTCCATACCCTCCGGCTACTACCAATGCACAAAACAAAAAAGCCGTAATCAGCATGCATGCCAACATGCCCGTTAATCCTACTCTTTCGCACCCACACACTACTTTTACTACTACTTCTATTACCACCACTTACTACTTTTGGCCTTCACTTCTATCTTCAGACCACCTTGTAACAACAATTTCTTTTCTCTTCTTTCTTTCTTTCTTTCTTTTTTTTTGTCTTGCGCGCATGACGCGCTGCCTTTGCTTGTCATTTGCAGCGGCGAATTTTCTTCCGTCGGTCTTGTTTTTCTTTTTCTTCCCTTTCCCCCCTTCTTCTAATATTCCTTCTTCGCAAACGAGCCGACTCGATTACTCTTATGCGAATCTTTGGAGGGGGAGGGGGGAGGGGGGAAAGGGAGCCAAGGTGGGCGAGGCGGGTTTTTCCCGGTCGTCCAGAATAATCATGTCCCGGAAGATTTTCGACTCTTTTTTCTTCTTCTTCTTTCTTCTTTTTTCTTCTTCTCTGTTTCTTGGAGTATTTCGATTGCGATAACTTGTACTCCATGCTACGCCTGCACTCCTATCCTTTGTATTTGGACTGCCAGATATCCAGCCGCTTGTTTCTAATGGTAGATCGTCAATGGGAAGTATGTTTTGAAGGGAAGCGGTTGCTGCGAGATGCCTATATCTCGACAGTCTTGAGGTCCTTTGGTTCGACGGGCGCAATGGGGCTCTTGAGGGATGAAGATGTTCTCTTGGTCTCTTTGTTGTCCTTGTTGTCCTTGTTCTCCTTGTCGCTGCCTAGGCTGTTGCGGGGCTGGGAGATTTCGTCGCTCGGTCTTGGCGTGTTCATGGAGATGAGGTCCTCGGTAGGCACGCTTGTCTTGGAATCGAGGTTTGTGTTTACACGGACGGGTTGGGGGTTCTCCTCGGCGACACGAGCCAATGGGCTTGAGAGCTTGCCGCGGGGGCTGACGCCTTTTGGTGGTTTCGACAGACGGTGAGGGCTGCGACCGCGGTCTTCGGGTGCGATGACGGGGCTGTGGTATGGGCTGCTCGCGGTGCTGCTAGGAACGACCATGCCCGGGGCGTTTGGGTTGACACGCAGACCGCTGGTTGGGCGTTTCTTGGGCGGCCGTCGACCGTGCTTCTGATCGCATCGCCAGCGGAGGACCTCTAGGTAGGGCGGCTCGACATTCTGGCGCTTGAAGATCAAAAGCTTCAACTCGGACGTCTCTTCGTCCAAGTGCACGTCCTTGGAGGCGAAATCGTCGGCCACCATGGCAAGGAGGGCGCCCCACGAGCGCGCAACGACGTATTTGCAGTCGTAGTCACGGCCATAGATGATAATCTGTCCCCAGGTACCGCTGGGACCGGGGGCAAGGTCGACAGCAAGGTAGTTGCCTCCCCAGTCGCGAGCAAGAGGAATCCAGGCCGGATGCGAGTAGGCCTTTTGCACGGCGTTTGGCGGCTGCGAGTCTTGGCGGGCGAGCAGGTCTTGGCGCCAGAGCGGGTTGCCGGTGCTCTGGACTTGGGCGACGGGAGGTGTGGTGGAGGAGCCGGCAAAGGCCTTGACGGGGATTTGGGGCGTGCTGTAGTCGACCTTGGTGGTCAGGTATTCCTCAGCGACCTTGCGCCAGTTCTTCCACTCCATGACGATTTCCTCGCAATCGAGCAGCATGAGGCCGAAGAAGACACCCGTGGGGAGACCGCCGCGCTCCTGGCCGTCGTGGATCTGCAGCGACTCGCGGACGTCCATGGGCAGGGTGGCGTCGAGCTCGTGCTCGAGCTCGTTGACGTCGTTGGAGGTGCAGCCCTCGCACATGTTGTCAAACAGCTCGGTGAAGTTGTCCTCGACCCAGCGGTCGATGCGCTTCCACGAGTGGGAGACGGGGGGCGCGGGGGGCAGGCCCTCGTTGAAGTCCTGCATCTGGATCTGGCTGGTGGAGCCCTTGTCGAACGAGTCCGAGTCGAGCGTGGCCTGGCGGCTGAGGGAGCCGCGCATGCCGGGCGAGTAGGGGGAGCTGGGCGACATGGGGCCCTTTGGGGAGCCGATGAAGCCATTGCTCGTGGCCAGGTCGTCGTGCTGGTAGGGCGAGTTGAGGTCGGTGCGAGACTCTGCGCCCGTGGCGGCAATCGAGGTGAGGGCGGAGTGGCGGCTCTGGGGGATGGGGATGTGACGGCCGGTCCGATAGGGCGAGTCGTGCGAGGCGTGACGGTCGTAAGAGGTCATTGTGTGCCAGAAGTCCTTCAAGGACGACGTGATTCTGCGCACGGGTTAGCCATGGGGAGCGAGGGCAGCAGCGGCGGAGTGGAGGCGGGGGAGGCGTACTGTTGAGCCATGGTGTGAGATGACGGAGGGACGGATGGATGGCGGCGAGTCGAGTCGAGTCGGGGTGGAGGCGAGAGCAGGGCAGGCAGGGCAGCGCAGGGCAGGGCAGAGCAGGGCAGGGCAGGACAAGACACGGCGAGAGGGCAGGGCGGAACAGCAAAGGAGCGTCTGGGTGCGCTCTGCGCTGGGCGGGCTGTGGAGCGGTCGTCCCGGGGGGTGGGAGTGAACGAGTGTCTTGTTGCAACCAGGAGCGAGAAAAGGTCGGCGTGTGGGCAGGAGCTGGAATTGAGCGTCGAGAAAACGGATGCAGAGGTGACGTTAAGGGGTGCCGGCGTGCCAAGCCCCAGCGCGACCGGGATGGCCCTGGATGGCCCGACGAGCGTTGAGTGCGCAATTCTGGCCGCCGCCTCAGACCCGCCAGCCGTGCGTCAGGGTGAGGGGTGAAATGGAGCGGTGCAGCGCCGCCGCCGGCTGTCTTGCTGGGGAGGGCGCGGGCGAGGCGATGGCGGCGATGGCGATGCTATGTAGCCTTGACTGTTGTTGTGCCGTGTTGTGTTGTGTGGTGTTGTTTTGTTGTGGTGGGTGGCGGGCGGTGGTTGTCAGGTATGTATGGTTGCTGGTGCTGGTGCTGGTGGTGTGGTGGGCTGGCCTGCTACCCGCTGCAGGCTGCTGCACCGCAACGACACCAAGACTGCACCGCACCCACTTGGGCCTCTATTCTTATGTACGTGCTAGCCCTCCTTACATACACCTACACACACCTACACGCACTTACTACACCCATGCCGCCCACCTGGCTCTACCAAACCGCCGAGCGACGTTCAAAAAGAAACACCCCCCCCCCCC
>NW_007359948.1:1034567-1044509 GCF_000359705.1 Exserohilum turcica Et28A | reverse complement strand
CGGGCGAGGCGATGGCGGCGATGGCGATGCTATGTAGCCTTGACTGTTGTTGTGCGTGTTGTGTTGTGTGGTGTTGTTTTGTTGTGGTGGGTGGCGGGCGGTGGTTGTCAGGTATGTATGGTTGCTGGTGCTGGTGCTGGTGGTGTGGTGGGCTGGCCTGCTACCCGCTGCAGGCTGCTGCACCGCAACGACACCAAGACTGCACCGCACCCACTTGGGCCTCTATTCTTATGTACGTGCTAGCCCTCCTTACATACACCTACACACACCTACACGCACTTACTACACCCATGCCGCCCACCTGGCTCTACCAAACCGCCGAGCGACGTTCAAAAAGAAACACCCCCCCCCCCCGGCCTGTCGCTCCCTATCGCCGTCGCCACCCCGGGAGGCTGCGCAACTCCTTTTCGCTCGCCATGGTCGGCAGCAGCCCGCGCGCTGGAGCTCACGCTCGCATCAAGTCCCCCCTCCCCTTTTGCCGTGGCCAATTCACCAGCCTGTGCCTGTGCCTGTTCGCCGCATCGTTCGTCCAACTGCAGGCCTTGTTTCAGCCATGTCGGGCGCCAACAAGAGCCTCTGCCGAAGCCACTTCGCTTCCCACCCAGTAGCCGCCTCTCCTACACAGGCATGCTACACCTCCGCATACCACACCTACATGTACATGCGCCGACATGCACGCACACACGGCAGGATTCGCTGGACGCTGGCACTGGTTACACCGCCTACATGTCTACATCCACGCCCCTCTCTTACGCACGCACCGACGTGTGTTGCATACACGCATCCATACTCTACACACAAGCCCCTCCCCACGGGCCGGGGGCTGCTGGCTGCCCGGCATAAGCAAGCTAATCAGCCCACACGCCCACACACGCCCACACCCAATACCGCAATGCACGCCATCGCATTCCATGGCCTCCCATTGCTGACCATGGCACTTGTTCTCCCGCGCAATGCCTCGTCCCCCCTAGCGCGCGCTACAGGGCCAATTTCCGCCGCATCCCCCCCGTTGCGCCCCCAGCGAGCGTCCTGTCTTGATAGGCCGTGACAATGCCATCCGTGGCACATGACGTCGTCCAATCGCCGCCCGACTTGCTTGTGCTCATCCAAGCACGCCAGCACACCACCACACACACACTCGCTCACACACGCCGCACAACCATGTCGGCCAAATGTCAGATAGATAACGGCAAACCCCCACTACCACAGCCACGCTCAGCTCTGCGCCTTGCACCAATGCCAATGCCATCCGCCCCTCGTCATGTGCCACCATCTACTCACACCCCCCCGCCAAGTCGCTGCTCCACCATGAGCAAAGCTTCTTGTCGCACCCCTTCGAATCACGCGCCACGCCCCAGCCAACAGAAGCTTGCATTCACACGCCCCCCCCCATCTCCTCGCCTACCCGATTAGCCACCCCCGCCGCTAACCACCCATATCGCCATGGCTCACTCATTGCTCGCGGCTCGCGTTGCCATGGCGCCTGCTTCGCCTCGCGACGATCGCGGGTAAAGTCTTCTCGCACGCCAACTGTCTCGACAAGCCTTCAACCATGACGTTGGCCACTTGCCGCACTAGTCACGCTCGTTTTTTTTTACCCCAGAATCGGATCCTAACCGCGCGTGTGCGTGGGTCGAATACGAGGTGATGCGCGTTGAATAAGCGGCTGGCGTTCCGACCCGGTGCTGTCACTGTGGGATGCAGGATTGCTAGCCTTTCCAACACACCATGTCCCATGGCCAGAAATGGTCCCGCTGCCCTGGCAATGTCCTTCATGCCCTAACGCCCCCCTCCCCAGACACGTCCAACTGGCTCATGTCGCAGATCGATTCCCAACTTTGTCCCACGCTCGCCTGCCAAGTTTTGCCTCCGCCTCCAACCGCCACCGTCTTTTTTTAGTTTGTTGCTTTACCCAGGAACTGGTGGAGCTCTTCTTGCAGTGGCAGAACAATATTCTCCACTGCAGCCTGGAGACACTCGGCATCCTGCAAGCTGGCGCAAGGGTCGCTGGATCCTGCTATGCAATGCCTAATGGCGTTCTGAAAGGCAGCTGACAGGTTTCCAGACTCGTTGTAGGTCCAGTTGCGCGCCAGTGCCCAAAGTCTCCACGGGCCCGGATACTCTGACATATCCCCCACCTCGTCGCCCTCGGCTTCTGATTCCCGGTACTTTTCAGCCGTGACGCCAAAGTAGAGTTCGAGGAGAGCCACGGCCAGCGCAATGAGCACAGTGTTCCTGAAGCCGCCCGCCTGCTCCTTCTCCGATACTCCATTGGCCCCCTCAACACCCATGGCCGCCAGATAGGGGCGCTCGGTATTGATCGGCCGTGCAGCATTGCATGTCCGGTGAAACAGGATATCGCGAGTTGCCCACTCGTTCGCGAGCCAAGGCGTCGAGTTCAAATACAGCACACTGCTTGCTAACGTCAGCGCCAAGCTATACCTCTCCTTCATGCTCAGCTTCGCCCGTCTGCCATTGACGACGGGCGGCTGCCTAAGCAGATCCTCCAGAGATACCAGTTCCACGGTAGGAACATGCGTTTCTGTCATGTCGATCAAGTGCACGCCTCGTAATTTGCTTTTGCGGTCTAGCGATAAGCCTATCATAGAGGCGCCTTTGTCCAATTGTTGAATAGATGCGCACAGGTCCTTTACCTCTTGTGGAGGCAACATTTGGTCGCCAGGGTCCATAACTGCGTACGGAGGGGGCTTTCCGAAGCTAACTCTCTTGGCCATCCTACTTACCACTGTTAGTTTGAAACTCGCAATTAACCCCCGCGCCTGTATCCGTGCCCCCTCGACGACACGGCATACACTTTCACTGCTTACTTTTGTCGGGGAGATGCCATGGGTGCGAGACACTCGTCCTCGTCCTCGTCCTCTACGCTTATCTCCGCCGCCTGAATCAGCCACGGCACACCGCTCCCATCAGCGTCCATGGTGGAAAAAGCAACACCAAAGCTTGTTTTTGGACTCTCCGTCGGCTTCTGCCCTCTGAAAGCAAAGACATTTCCCCGCGGCTCGAGCTGAAGGCTTGTCCGGTGCGACGACTTGCACGAGCACGACCAGCATACGCTCAACGATTCGTGCAGTGTCTTGGCATACCGCTGCAGTTTTTGCAGCCGCGAGGCATACGACGGCTTGGTCGCGCGGTGGTACGTCTCAATCTTCTCGCTCTTCTCAGTAAATCGTTCCAGGCTCTTGTTGCACTCGTCCAGTTCTTCCAGGAGGGCCTTGACAGTCTTCTTGTTCATGCCAAACCGCACGCGCTTTCTAATCTCATACCTGTTGTCATTGGCCTTCTTAGGGTTTGCAGCCAGTAGTGCCTCGAGATCGTTGCGGGTGAGCTGTCATGTTCATGTCAGTAGTACTTCTTACAAGGAGCCTGCCTGTTCTACCTCGGCCGCACGATCCAGGTCTAATTTGCTCGCAATCTTCTTGGTAATCCTCTCGATATCCGCCATGGTCCTCTGGTACGAGCTGTATGTGTTTTGCAGTTTATCCTGAAGTGCTGCTTCTTTGCTCTTCCACAGTTCCTGCGACGCCGCGGGATCCGTCATCATCAATGCAAACTCGACGTCTGAGGTAATGGACCCAAACAGCAGCTGAATCGTCTGGTCATAGTGGTCATATTGTGCCCGAAGTTTTCTTATGATGATGGGCAGCTCCTTTTCCCGGCCAAAAAAGCCCTTGATTGGGTCCAGTCCCTCCTTGTAACTCTCTATCCCTGGCATGCTGTTAGCTTGTTGCTGTCGAGCGAGCCACGATAGTTGTGCGTACCTTGTATGAGTAAAGGCAGACATCCGAGAACAAGGCCAGCTACCTCGATGCCGCTCATTGTAACGTATCTTCACAGTATGCACAGGAGAAGGTGCTGTGTGTCATTGGTGCGCGGGCAAAGGCACGAGGGGGGGCCTGACGCTGGCTCTCGACACAGTCGTAACAGAAACACGCTGATGACTGTGAACCTCCAAGCCAAGCGAAATCCACTTTGGCAAAGGACCAGGAAAGTATATCGGCTTCTAGATTGTCTGGGTGGGCAGAAGAACGTTGCAACAACGAAGAGACAGCTGCCCGCAAGACGCTGGAGCTGCGCCACCCCACCCCACCCCAAAGTTGCTAGCATGAACCCCATGACAGTCAAGGCTAAGTACAGCAGCTGAAACCGCAAAACATCGCAGCACCAACCTTTGTCTGCGACTCATCAAAGACAACATCACCCAAAACCCGCAAAACAAGTATCGCCCACGGCCTTGTTCATAACCCCCCTCCCCGCTTGCGCTTTTCCAACATGCCAGCTGCTTGCCATGTCCACTCTACGTCTTGCAACAGCTTTGAATGTGCGGGCATCCCAAAATTTGACCAATTCTCTCAGTGCCAGCAACAGAAAATGGGCGGATTCAATCGACGAAGAAGCACTTGAAGACGAAATCGGCAGGTTCCGCGTCTGGGCTGGAAACCTGGGCGCCCTACAAAAAGGCCATAGCTCACTTGACTACAGGCTGCGAGACTCGCCAGTGTCAAATACCAACACGCTAAAGCTTCTGAAAGAACTTGAGACCAACATCACTGAAGCTTATGCCGTTGTATCTGGTGCTCGTCTACCGTATGAAGAGCAGGCCGCCGCAGACACAGCCGAGGACGATGACAACGACGACGGTTTCTTCAGCGAAGAAGAATCAGATGAGGATGGCAGCTGCGATGAGCCCAGAAGCGAGTTGAAATTCCGCTTCAGAGAAATCGTCGACATCATCGACAATCTCTACAAGCTTAGCGTTCGCATCAGGACTCCAGGCGTACGCTCCAGATCACTGCGAGCATCTTCTTATACGCAAAAAGACCCAGACACTGGTGTAGACATCTTAGACATGTATGCTGTACAAGATCTCAAGCACGTTCGAGAACTAGTATCTCACCTACGCCGTCCATATGCCGGGGATGCGCAAGAAGAGCCCGACTTCTTGATCACACGACTAGCTGCATCCATTACTCTTCGCAGGCGACATTTCAAATACTGGAAAAGACGTAAGTTTTCACGGTTACAACTACAGCGACTGAATCTAATCAACACTCAGATCGCGACAAATTGCATGCATCTACGATGTCGGATGATCTAGCTGTTGATGCTGTCACACCACTTGAGACACCTGGTGTCGTTCCCACTGGCGATCCACAAAACAATCCTACGGCTCCTATTATTTCAGTGCCTAAAGAGGCGCCAAGTCAGAAAACTGGCAGGACACTTCTCTCAGGCACCGAGGTGACGCAGCTCCACCAGTCTTTGGACGACATAGTAGACACCAAATCGGTAACGAGCTACGCTGTGACGGTAAGAGATGTCCACGGAAAAGGCGTCGATCTGCCCCCGCCACCCAAAACCGCAAGCGGTAATAAAGATTTTGAATGCCCGTATTGTTGGATCGTTTGCCCAGCAAGATATGGCAAGGGAAGAGCCTGGCGAATGCATCTACTTCAAGACCTGCAGCCTTACATTTGTACGTATCCCGATTGCGAAAGCCCAGAACTGCTCTTTCGCAGCCGTAGAGAATGGGCCGAGCACGAAGCGAGTCACCGCAGAGTGTGGAGATGTCCTGAACATCCAGCTGCCGTGTTCAGTTCCCAAGCGGGTCTGGAAAACCATCTGCGCCAAAGACATCTCGACAACTTCCCAGAGAGCCAGTTGGTCACCATTGCCAAGGTTGGCGAGGCCACTACAGCAGATACGCGAGCGAAATGCCCAATCTGCTGTGTCCCCGCGGGTACAAATGATCTGGGCGGTCTGCAGAACCACATCGCGAACCATCTCGAGCGAGTCGCAACGTTTGCTCTCCCTCACAGCAGAGAAGACGATTCAGACGGCGCCAGTGGTATTGCGAGCCGTGGTAGCACTATGTCTCAATCCCTTCCAGGTTCTTTGCCCGCAGGCTCAGTTCACGGAAATGATCAGGCAAACGATGATCAATGTGAGTCCACGAATAAGCGAGAGCCTTGAGTTGTGTATTGCATGAGCTAACATAGTATTCATAGCTGCCTTACAGTCTGCCCAGTCCGACTCCGGCCGTGTGGCTGATCTTGTTCACGATCAAGAGGAACTGGAGACAATGTTGGAACAGCTCAATGATACAAAAGATCGATATCAAGAAGATATCACCCATGTAGAAGGAAGACCGCCAATCATTCCATTGAGTGATATTCCGACGCTCCGCTCATTGTACCGTTCGCGGCGACTGTTACAGTCCGACCAGAGCTACTCAGCAAACGATTCCTACAACCGAATGATTTCGATTTGCTACTATGATTTGACAAGGCTTCAGGTGGACGCTATTGTCAACAACGCCCCTGTAGATTTGAGGCTTACCCCGTCCTCAGGGTTGTTACACCATGCCGTAATGGAAGGCGGAGGACCAAAGCTTCGAGAAGAGGTGAGGTCGAAAGTCCAAATCTACCCAGGCAAAGTAGTCTTGACTCGTGGACACGATCTCCCAGCATCTTGGGTAATCCATGCTGCAGGGCCGACCTATGTGGGGTCCAAGGGCGTCCAGCAGTTTGTTGTTCTCGGCGATTGTTATCACAATGCCCTGAGAACAGCTGGCGAACTTGGAATCAAGACAATTGCCCTTCCTTGCTTGGGAGCTGGAGGCGGCGGTTTTCCAGCAGGAATGGCTGCACGCATCGCACTTCAAGCTGTTCGCGAGAACTTGGATTCACATCCTGAAGTCCGGTACGAACGTATCATCTTTTGCGTCAAGTCGGCAGTTGACGAGAAGGCCTATATGGATTTTTTCCCGATATTTTTCCCACCAACACATGGAGATTTGGATGTGGCGAGGATTTCGAACAACTCCGGAAATCACATAGCGCTGAGTAATCGGGTGCTGAACGCATGGGCAGAGATGCAAAGGGTAGCCAAGGCACTCGCCAGTGAATTCGGTGCGTTTGTGTCAGAGCTCGAAATCGATCAACTCTATGAGATTGAGTCTGCACTATCTTCGATCCGCAATCACTTACTGGAATCCGAGCAGCTTGGAGATAACCTCAAAGACCTCAACCTACTGTGTTCTGTTCTAATGACTCTTTCTCACAACATCACAAAATTGACGGAGCGAGCAAAGAAAACAGAACCCACAGCCGAGATACGCCGGGAGATATGGAACAAGGCAAACCGCAATATGCACGCCGTCCACGGATCTGACCTTGGGCAGTTCTTGAGTTATTGTTGGTACTTTGCAAAAAGTCTTGATGAAGTCTTGACTCAAGACAAGCCAGAATGGGATATGACCGAGGTGCGTCCAGCGCTCGAGAGTTACCGGGACAAGGAGAGAACGCAGGACGTTGCGGTCACTTATGGTCCTTCAGAAGAAGCAATAAAGGCACAGCAACCCACACCAAGTGCTTCTAGCAGCCGGAATTTGGTGCAGCTACATCAAATCCGGTCTGTAGCCACACTCTACGAGGGTGGCACCATCAAACGCAAGCCCACCATGGCGCAGTCTTCTGCCGCCTTCAATCAAACGATCCACTATATAAGAGAGGACATTACCAAGCTTATGGTCGACGTCATGGTCAACTCCACCGACACATCCTTTCTAGGCATGGGTACTCTGGATCGCAGCGTTTTCAAGAAGGGCGGACCCGAGCTGCAGGAAGAAGTCAAGAAGCTCGGCCCCTGCAAAGAAGGCGACATTAGAACGACCCCAGGCTACCTTTTACCAGCCAAGCACATCATCCACGTCATCCCGCCCGAGTCTTTTGGCAAGAATACCAAGAACATCCTGCGCAACATTTACCGCGGAATCCTGCACACAGCCACCTTTCTGGGCGCCAAATCAGTCGCCATACCCAGTGTGGGCACGGGCATGCTCAACTACCCGCGCCGCGACTGCGCGGCCCTTGCCATGGAAGAAGTGCGCCGTTTTCTGCAGTCGAGAGACGAGGGTGGCCTGGAGAAGATTGTTTTTGTTGTTTACTCGTACAACGATGAGTCGGCGTATAAGAGCCTCCTGCCTGTTTATTTCCCGCCGACAGAGGAAAATGTGGCGGTAAAAGTGGACGACCGCACTGTGGAAACGGGTAAGAGTGTTGTGGATCGGGTTTCTACTGTTTCTCAGGCCAGCTCGATTGAGGATGTTGCTCTGAATGTACCGGATGAAGAGCCCCAGACGCCGGTACAAGGGGAGGACTCGCCTGTGGAAATGAATGAGAGTGGTGTAGCGGAACCAATTCTCACTGAAGCTTCCCAGTCCGACTCCACGCAGGATGTTGTTCAGAACACACCAACTGGAGAGTCTCCAACATCGATACAATTGGAGGATCCGCCGGCTGATATGCAAAAGAGTGTTGTACCGGGCTCAATTCCCACCGAGTTTCCGCAGTCCAGCTCAATGGAGGATGCTGCCCAGAACATACCAGCCGAAGAAGAACTTCAAACGCCGATCCAAGCCCAAGTTTCCATCATCCGAGACTCCAAGATGGCCACAGGCTGGGGCCCTATTTCCGAAGCCCCCTGCATTATCCAAGTTGTCGAGAATAGAGTCAATATGTATGAGAAAAACCCGTCGTCGCAACGAATCGCGCCAGGCAGCAAGCCCGTCGCGTCGTTTGACATTATGTCTCGTAGCAGATGGATCCGAACGAGATCTAACCGGAGTATACTTGTCAAGGTTCGCAGAGTGGCGGAGCCGCTGGATGATAGGGTTGATGTGGTGTTCGAGTTTCAGTATACCAGTGATGCGCGTGCGCTTTCGACCGTTTTGGAACGCGCTATCAAGAGTATTGAGGCAGACGAAGCAACCGACGCGAAAGACGACGACAACAACAAACGCGAGGAGGCGAGCGAAGAGTTCAAGAGAGCCTTGGATCCAGATATCCCTGTTCTTTCTCGTCATCGCCCGGAATGGGAACACGTGGACGAGAGAAGCGTTTCCCCACAACGAGATGCCTTCAAGACTGGAGAAGACCAGGAATACAAAAGTGCAGAATATGAAGTGGCGAAGCAGAATTTGGAACGAATGAGTAATTGGGATCAAGGACATGGGAAATATCCAAGTGCAGAGGAAATAGGCTTGGACGAAGCCATTATTCGCGAACGTCTCCGCCGTATGCGTCGCCCGTCTTTCGATGCAAAACGCGCAGCTCTAGGACAGCTGCGTTTGGCACTCGATGAAGATGGAATTGAGGATGTGGAAGAGAAACGGCAAGAAAAAGGGACCCCGGATTTGTCTCCAGCAGCTGCCAGCGAACAAGATACCACTTCATCATCGCAACCAGCACCAGCACATCAGTATCATGATCAGTCACAAGAACAACCACAACAACCACAACAAGAACGAGGAGAACACCAAGAAAAAGAAACAAAACTCACCCAAATCCTCACCCACCTAACCACAGACCTACACACCCGCCCTACATCCTACATCGGCACCACCACCACCGCCATCGCCTCCGCACTCGCCCTCGACACAGCATCTACAGCCGCGTATCTCGCTGACCTCGCCGCGCGCGGCCTGGTGCATAATACCGTTGATGCGAACACGTGGGTGGTTTCGCGGGAGCAGGGTCAGATTCCTGTGTTGAGGCCTGCTGGTGGTGGTGGTGGTGGTATGTAGTGGCGGTGCTACTGGCGAAAGATGTGAAGAAAGGTGTGGAAAGAGGGAGATGTGGAAGAAGACATGGGTACGAAGGCATATATTGGGAATACGGATTAGTCGGTGAAAGAATAGCCTGAGTGTGAGTGTGAGCGCGAGTGTCAGTGTGCTGGAGTTGCAGTTGCAGTTGCAGTTGGACAAATATATGCATACTGGAAGGTGATACATAGATAGATAGATACAAATGGACTTATTGTAATCTTCATGTTACCGAAGCAAGGCTGCTATGTTAAACTCAAGTGTACGGTTGGAGCGAAAGCTGGATTTGGCTGTGCTGTAAAGAGCGGGGGGGGGGGGGG
>NW_007359948.1:1033546-1034385 GCF_000359705.1 Exserohilum turcica Et28A | reverse complement strand
ATAGGCTTGGACGAAGCCATTATTCGCGAACGTCTCCGCCGTATGCGTCGCCCGTCTTTCGATGCAAAACGCGCAGCTCTAGGACAGCTGCGTTTGGCACTCGATGAAGATGGAATTGAGGATGTGGAAGAGAAACGGCAAGAAAAAGGGACCCCGGATTTGTCTCCAGCAGCTGCCAGCGAACAAGATACCACTTCATCATCGCAACCAGCACCAGCACATCAGTATCATGATCAGTCACAAGAACAACCACAACAACCACAACAAGAACGAGGAGAACACCAAGAAAAAGAAACAAAACTCACCCAAATCCTCACCCACCTAACCACAGACCTACACACCCGCCCTACATCCTACATCGGCACCACCACCACCGCCATCGCCTCCGCACTCGCCCTCGACACAGCATCTACAGCCGCGTATCTCGCTGACCTCGCCGCGCGCGGCCTGGTGCATAATACCGTTGATGCGAACACGTGGGTGGTTTCGCGGGAGCAGGGTCAGATTCCTGTGTTGAGGCCTGCTGGTGGTGGTGGTGGTGGTATGTAGTGGCGGTGCTACTGGCGAAAGATGTGAAGAAAGGTGTGGAAAGAGGGAGATGTGGAAGAAGACATGGGTACGAAGGCATATATTGGGAATACGGATTAGTCGGTGAAAGAATAGCCTGAGTGTGAGTGTGAGCGCGAGTGTCAGTGTGCTGGAGTTGCAGTTGCAGTTGCAGTTGGACAAATATATGCATACTGGAAGGTGATACATAGATAGATAGATACAAATGGACTTATTGTAATCTTCATGTTACCGAAGCAAGGCTGCTATGTTAAACTCAAGTGTACGGTTGG
>NW_007359948.1:1007458-1033478 GCF_000359705.1 Exserohilum turcica Et28A | reverse complement strand
GGGGGGGGGGGGGGGGGGGGGGGGGGGGGGGGGGAGATGGATGCTTAGATGGGTGTGTGTGCTTTGGTTATGAAGGGAGGTGGTGGTCTTGCACGGAGAGAGATACATGTATGTATGTGGTTTTAGTATCTGAGAAATCGGGTTCTTTTTTTTTCACACAGCGGCTTGACTTGGGGTGAATGCCTTGTTGTGCTGTGCTGTGCTGTATTTAAGTAGGATGGATGGGAAGAAGAAGAAGAAGCTTACATACTCACCAAATAACACATCTAGTAATTCCATGTCCTATCTTGATATACACACGACACCACAGCTTAGAAGCACAGATTTCTCATCGCACAAACGAGTTTTGCCTTGGTTTGCCTTGCTTATTCGAATAACCCTGAAACCACACTACCAGCCCTACAACCCCCCATCATTCCAAACAAACATGTCCACACCCTCATTCCTGCCAACCATGTCCACCCCCTCATTCCTGCACCACAACACCCACGACTCCCTCAGCAATAGCCCCCATAAACTCTGCGATATCCTCGCCGCGCTCATCCAGCACAAACTCGAGCGTCTGGACCCACGTCTCGCCGTTATTCGAGAACCAGTCGTACTCGGGACACAGGCTCTTGACATAGGCCTCGACCATGCCCTTGAGCGGGGCGTTCTCCTTGAGATACAGAATCTGTGCGGGATCGAGTTTGAGGTAGTCTTCTACGACGTAGTAGTGGGGGATGTCGTCGCCCCAGCCCTCGGCGCCGACCTCGTGCGAAGGATGCAGCGAGTACTTTGAAGCTGCGTAGCGAGACGTATATGTGTTTGTGTTGTTGAAGTGGGTGGAAAACGGGTTTGGGGTGAACGGGTTAAAGGCCTGAGGGGCTGTGGGCGGATAGTTGAGGTGGATGTTGAAGAGCAAGGCGTGTTCGTTTCCTGGGTGTCGTTTCTTGAATTTGCGGGCGATCGCGCCGTTGGACGGGCATATGTTGCTGTGAACGACTTCGCGCATGATGCCGTGCACGTCGGCAATCTCGGCAAGTTCCCATGTACTCCAGTTGTGCAAAAGGGCGGCGCGCTTCAGGAGCACGAGGCGCGTGGCGCGAAGTTCGCGAGGATGGTCGCGTGTGTGAAAGGCGCGCGAGTACAGCCAGATGCGATATATCGCCCGTCTTACGTGGTACCGCTCCTCAGCCGTCAGCAGGCGACGGCTCTCGAAGTCATGTTTCCATTTCTTGAACGGGTATATATCGCACCACTTCTCTGCTACGCGGCCGTGCTGGACAATTTGTTTGAGTAAGGCGAGCGAGAAAGGGACTGAGCGAACGATATGTGCGGGCTGGCTGGCGTTGTGGGTAAGGAGTTGGGTGAGATCATGTAGGGGACCGAATTGCGCCTCGGCTGCGCCTTCGAGTATAGCCAGTTTCTGAGAGGAGGAATAGATGTTGCAGAAACGCTTGCAGGTGGATGAGAGGGCTGTTACGTCGGTGACTGAGGCGCAGGATAGATAGACCTGTACCACGAGCTCCGTGGCAAGGTCTTCGAATAACATCCTGCGTGTGATGCACAATATCAAGTGGTGCTTGCTTATTCTTGTGGCTTGGACAGTCAGTATCGTGCAAATATGACGCAGGCTCCATGGTCTCAAATGAGGCGGACTACTCACTTGTGAGTTGGCAATTGGTACGTGTATTTAGTCGCTGTAATGCTGATCTGTTTCTCTTCCGATAGGATCAACCTCGACAGTCGACTTTGCTTCTTCTGGCTGCAATTCAACTGGAATTGCGCGTATCAAGGTATACGTTTGGATGAACCGACGCGTAGCTACTTTGCTTACGCCGACAGGTAACGAGTAGTCTAGAAAGATCGGACCCCTCCGTTGGGGCTATTGATAGAAAACGTGACAACATTCTGTACAGACATGGTGCAAACAAATGCAAGCTCTGGCGAGCCGTGTCTGGAGGCCATTGAGAGAGTCGTTGGGTGAAGGAGGTCAGCCAGGAGTCACCGTCACGGGTTACCGTGGAGTGGATAGATAGCGCCAAGTGGAGCCCGTCCAGACTGTGGGGGACCAATCGGCGTGGAGACGGAGGACAGCCCGGCTGATGGCGTCAACCACTCGTGGTATGCTGCAACAGTCGCAACCCGCCTCATGGTCGCCCTTTGCATATCCAGCGTCTAGATTTGGCGGCTATAACAATGCAGCACTCGGATGCGGCGTATACACAAACCCCAGCGCTTCTCCGCCTCCCCGTTGAGCTCCGCCGCCTGATCTACAGCCTCGTCCTCCCCCACACGACCACCTTCGATGTGCGTTTCCAGCGCTCCATTGACGCACCCCCAAAGTCCGAATACACTCTGACCTTTGTCCGGCAGCGGAATGGCGACGGGGGCTGGCGCGTGCAGCGGATCCTGCCGCGGATGGATCGCGAGACAGGCAACGACATTGTATGGCGGCGCGGAAGCACGACGCTGCTGGCCGTGTCGCGCCAGGTGCACGAAGAGACGGCAGACATGCTATATGGCGAAAACACGTTTGTCATTGACGTGACGTTCAATGCGATCAACTTCCGGTACCGCTGGCGGACGGCGAACAATCTGACGCCCAACCAGACGTACCAGTTCCTAGACCACTTTTCGCAGAAGAACCTGGTGCGCATCAAGAACTACATTGTAAATGTCGAGTCGGTCGACGACTACACGGGCATGATCAAGTACAATTATGGCGGGCGGGGCTTGTCAGCCGGCATATGCAGCAAAGTACGGGAGCTGGTGGATCTGCTTGTGGCGGTGCCGCAGTTGCACCGGCTGCAAGTAGACTTGATTGATGGCGCTATAAGTCGCGTTAGATTTCCAAGCGGCAGAGTGCATCGGGTGCAAGACGAGAACAGCATTACACAGACGCAGTTGGTGCTCGAGCCGTTTCGAGCGCTGCACGGGGTCCGGAACATCAAAATAAGCGGTGTTAGTGACGAGTACAAGGAAGAGCTAGAAAAGAGCATGACTGCATAGAATGATTGCAACCGTCGTGATATGAAGAATACAACTTATAGAGACCTGTACAGCTGTCGCTCCAAGGGAGCCGCCCACGAGTTGATAGCTTCTGGGTATATCGCTATACATACAGGCATGTGCCAAGTCAGCCAAATCGACGCCAATCCAATGTAAGATGCATTGCCAAAACGCCAGTTTTTTGCCCTCTAAAATATTGCAAACAGCCAACTCATGCGAACAGCACATTGTCGCTGAGTGGATCCTTCTCCTTCTTGCGCCCACCGTGCGACGTCAGCCCCAGCTCCTGGTGCTTGAGCAGAGTATCTCTCTGCGCCTCGGCTCGCCTGTTGAATCTGCTTGCCTTGGACTTCCTCAGGTCCGAACGGATCTGGTTGGGCGAAACAAACTCCTTGTTCTCGTAGATGATGGGGCCGCCAAAACTCGACTCCTGGATGACAATGGGCGTGAGGACGAAGCGCGGGCCAATCTCAACCAGGCTGACATCCAGTTCGCCCTTTCCTCCCTTCTTCTTGGGCGCAGGCTCGTCGACGTCCATCTCTTCGCCATCGGCATTCTTCTTCTTGCCTGGCTCGCTCTCGTTGATCTGGAAAACACGGACCCAGATCTTGCCATCTGCCACGGTGAAGCCCATGACGTGGTCGACAAACGGCTTTACTTTTCTGCTCGTCTTGGGAACGCCAAAAATCTGGGTAAAGAGCTCCTTGATGACACGGAGATGGGCCTGCTTGTCGAAGGCGGCGTCGAAAGAAAGAATTGGCCGCGATCCCTTGAGGCAGTTGCCGATAAAGTTGAGCTCTTCCATGGTGTGCAAGTTTTGGAGATGCATCTTGACCGTGGGGCCATTGGGCGGCTTGGACATCCAGCAGTAGAGGTCCTTGCCTTTGCGCGCCTCGAAAAAGAGGACATTGTTGCAGTTGTAGAGTTCTGCCAGGTTAGCTTGGTCCATGGAAGCGTGATTTGGGAGCGCTTTCGGCGCAGCATGGTCTGTGGGCTGATTTTCGTACCTGCTAGCTCGTTGAGCTGGTAGAGCTTTGTTTTGGTGTCGAGTTTGGCTTCTTTCCGGCTATGGGGCCTTTGCAGAATTAATAAAAGAAAACTTGAAGCACGACGCGGCTACTCACATCAGGGAGTACAGGTCTTGCAGCAGATGGCGGTGCCGGAATGTAACACCTCTTGAACTCTATGGCCGGTTAGTAAGAATATTTTTTTCTGTGGCATGCAGATGGCGCACCAGGATGAGGACGCGCTGCTTGTTTCGCTTGACGCCGGTGTCTTTCTCGTCCTTGTCGGTGCCCGACAGTGTCTTGTATACCGAAGCCATGGCGACGCAAAAGTACGGCTGCTGCTGCTGTTGCGGTTGGTGCTGGGGCGCGCTCTCGAAAAAAGTTGGAGGATTGATAGCGCCGAGCGTTTTAGCGTGATCGACGCTCGGGCCAGGCTACGACCCACCGACATGGGTCGCGGCTTCCGTCACCATCGCGCTGGCAGGGCTCGCCCAATGAGGGAGTGCAGGACCCAACGCTCCTGCCCCGTTTAGAGTGCGCCTGGGCTCATGGCGGCCTGTCGCGCCTTGTCGACGTGCGACTCCAACAGGGCGAGGGCGTGGCGGGCGAGGGCGAGGGCGACCAAGGGCCGTGGTCGCATGTGCCGAAGTTGCGAAGGCCTCAGCCAGAGTCGACGTCGACGTCGCTGCAAAGGCGGATGAGTGGTTGGCGTGGCAGCAGCGCAGCGCGGGCAAAGGGGAGAGCATGCAGACATGCAGAGCAGCGCCGGCGCCGGCAGAGCGCAGTCAGTCTTGACCGGCGTGGCTGCGTGCATGGTACGTACGTTTTTTTACTGGCCGACCAAGGCATCCGGGGCTGGGGGGTTGGGGGTTGGCGAGCTGTATGCTGGCGGGCTACGAGAGCGCGAGGGCAAGAGAGACAGACGAGGGCTCGCCATGGCCATGGCGACTGCAGTCGGCGGCGTGGACGGCAGCACCGGGCGCGCCGCAGCGGCTTCTCGTGCAGGCGGGTGCAGTGGGCGTGGTCGAGGCTGCAACCTCATCGCGGCGCTGCATGGCATCACGCCCGACGGTGCTCGCAGGGACAGAGGTGCCGCAGGCGCACTAGACAGAAGCTGACTTGCCCGCCCGCGGTGCCTGAGTGCGTGTGTGCGATCCGGACAGCGCTGCTCCACACCAGCCCCCATCTCCCTCTGCGCATCGCCAGGCTCGCCTTCGCCCAAGCCCTCGCCTCCGCCCATCGCCCATCGCCCAAGCCCGTCGCCGCCGCCGCCGCCGTGAGCCTCGCCGCCCGCCAGCACGCCCGAGGCGCATTCACGCTGCCGCCGTCGCCGCCGCCCCAGCGCGCCCCGCCGCCTGTGCCCGCCGCGGCCAGTCCATGGAGCAGCCGTGTGCCGGCAGCATTGAGAGCCGCTGAGGCGCCCGTCGCCATGTTCCGCGACCCCGTCCTGCGGCCTGAGGTTGATGATGGCGAGGAGCGCTCGCGACCAGACAGACGGCCGCCAGGGCACCAAGGGGAACCTACGCCATCAGCTTACCACACATCGCCGACACAGGCAGGCCTGCCATACCAACACCGTTCGCCAAACACGCCCACGCCCACGCCCACGCTGCATCCCCATCAACACCACCACCGCCCGCCCGCCTCGCCCGCCTCGACCGAGCTGCCGCCCATCAGCACGGCCCTCTATCCGCGCGACACGTCCAGATATTACGACCCGACGTCCGACAATGGCGACCGCGGCATAGCCAGGGACCCGGCGCGTTTCGACTCGCAGTATCCTGCACAGGTGCGTACATGTCTCTTCTTCTTCTTCCTCCTCCTCTTCCGCCTCCGCCTCCTCGTCCATCTCCCATCGCGTCCCTGCGCCGCCCTCAGGGATGCACTGCTAACCTCGTCGACACGCTCGCCAGGCCCGGGACCCTCTCGCCTTCCACGACGCCCACCGCCAGGCCCAGAGCCCCTACGAAAAGGCCCTCCACTCGCCCGTCGCCACGACCTACGCGCACCACCATTCGCCCCTGCAGCGCCCCCGTTCGCAGCACCAGCACACGCCCGCCATGGAGACGATATCCCATTCTCCCGTCTCGCCGTCCGTCTATCAGTCAATGAACCGCCCCGGCGGCGCTGTCCAGCCGCCCTCGGGCTACGACAGGCGGTCTTCTTTCAAGGATGAGGTAAGTGGGCTCGCGTCGCCCGTTCATTGCACCACGGCTGCTCACCACCACCGCCTTGACCTGCAGGCACCGCCACCCACGCGCGCAGACCCCATGTCGCTCTCGAGTATAATGTCTTCTGGCGCCGACAGCGAGCCTCCGCCAAAGCCCCAGCCGCTTCCCACCCTCACCCCTGACCCGTACCGACCATCCAAGCCTCTGCACAACCCGCAATTTGTCAAGCAGGAAGCCGTGGCATCGCCCGCACCAGCTGACCTGCCTCTGCAAGAGAACGGCTTCACGCCACGGCCAGCATACGATGCCGTGCCCCTGGCCGGAAGCGTGCAGCCTTCACTGCAGTCTGCCACTCGCGAACTGCCTGCTCCCGACGAGGCCGAAATCGAAGCACAGCTGGCACACATTGAAACTACGCAGATGGGCGATCTGGACGGCCCGGTCCCCATGTACGAAGAGACCGAGTACAAGCAACGCAGCCAAAAACGCGTCCTCGAAGTCGCGGCTACAGAAGCGGCCAAGCGCAAGCGACGGCGAACAGCGACCTTGATCCGCTTCCAGGACGTCTCTGCTGCACACCGCGACTATGCCAAGCACTCCTACAACGTCGAGCACGAGGGCGATGCATGGCAGCAGGTACAGAGCCAAGAGATTGCCGAAGAAAAGGAGCGCAAAAAGGACATGCAGCGCAAGCGGAGACGAGAAAAGACGATTCAGAACGAAGAGGCCAAGCGTGCCGAAGCTCTGGCAAAGGCTGGCCAGGCCGAGAACGAGGAGGAGAAGGAGCGGCACCTGCTCGCTGCCCAGAAAGCTGAGCGCAAGGCCAAGACCACCACACAGCTTCTGCAAGGCAACGCCCCCAGTAAAGACATTCGCGAAGTCACCCCGCATGGCCCCAACATGGAGGGAGGTACCATGAGTTCGTTCCAAGCCTCGGACGATGCTCCGGGCGGGAAGCGCAAGGGCAACCGTGGCACTGGCCGTCTTAAGAAGAGCAAGGAGCAAAAGCAGGCAGAGAAGGATGCTGCAGCTGCCGGCCAGGCGGCTCTCGACCGTGGTGATGACCTTCCTCTGATTGCTCCGCGCGAGGAAGCCCGTCTTGACTCGATACGAGGTCGCAGCCACACAGAAGACATTGGCCCCGTTGTGCTGACTTCCTACGACTCGTCGGCGTACCGCAATCTCTACCACCAGATTGTCAAGGACCTGGCCCGAAAAGATGTGCCCAAGGTCGTCCGCATCAAGGAGAACTCGTTGTCCACAAAACAGTCGAATCTTCGCAAGACTGCCCAGCTGGCTGCCAAAGAAGCACGCCGGTGGCAGATGCGCACCAACAAGAACCAAAAGGATACACAGGCTAGGGCGAAGCGAGGCATGCGTGAGATGCTCGCATTCTGGAAGAGGAATGAGCGTGACGAGCGCGAATCGCGAAAGAATGCTGAGCGTCAAGAGTTGGAGAATGCAAAGAAGGCCGAA
Organism: Exserohilum turcica Et28A; assembly: GCF_000359705.1. NCBI lineage: Eukaryota > Fungi > Ascomycota > Dothideomycetes > Pleosporales > Pleosporaceae > Exserohilum > Exserohilum turcicum. The sequence goes on along the minus strand of NW_007359948.1, from coordinate 1,025,830 downwards.
GCCGACCGTGAAGCCAACCGACAAAAGAGGAAGCTCAACTTTCTCATCTCGCAGACAGAACTCTACTCGCATTTCATCGGCAAGAAGGCCAGGACAGATGAGATTGAGCGGTCCACAGATGACGCCGATGCCGCCGCCGCCGCCGCTCCGCAGCAAGCACCCAAGCCCGGGATCGAGGTCGCCGACATGCCAACAGGAACAGGCGCCAAAGTCACCAACTTTGAGGACCTCGATTTCGACAATGAAGACGAGAGCGCACTCAACGCAGCTGCTATGGCGAATGCTCAACACGCTATCCAGGAAGCTCAAGATCGCGCCCGTGCGTTTAACAAGTCTGGCGATGACGAGGACGACGGCGAACTGAACTTCCAGAACCCGTCTGGCCTACAAAACAAGGAAGACTGGATTCCACAGCCAAGTCTGCTCAGCTGCACGCTCAAGGAATACCAATTGAAGGGTCTGAACTGGCTGGTCAACCTGTACGAGCAAGGTATCAACGGTATTCTGGCCGACGAAATGGGTCTCGGAAAGACGGTGCAGTCGATATCTGTCATGGCCTACCTTGCCGAGCGGTACAACATCTGGGGGCCTTTCCTGGTCATTGCTCCTGCATCAACACTGCACAACTGGCAGCAAGAAATCGCAAAGTTTGTGCCGCATCTCAATGTGATTCCCTACTGGGGCACGGCCAAGGACCGCAAGATTCTGCGCAAGCTCTGGGACCGGAAGCACGTTACGTATACGCGCGACTCGCCCTTCCACGTTGTGGTGTCGTCGTATCAATTGGTTGTGCAGGATGCGCAGTATTTCCAGAAGATGCGCTGGCAGTACATGATTCTCGACGAGGCGCAGGCCATCAAGTCGTCGCAGAGTTCGCGATGGAAGAGCTTGCTCGGATTCCACTCGCGTAACCGGCTGCTGCTGACGGGTACGCCTATTCAGAACAACATGCAGGAACTTTGGGCGCTTCTTCACTTCATCATGCCTAGCTTGTTCGATTCTCACGACGAGTTTAGCGAGTGGTTCTCCAAGGATATCGAGAGTCACGCGCAGAGCAACACCAAGCTCAACGAAGACCAGCTGAGGCGTCTGCACATGATTCTGAAGCCCTTCATGTTGCGGCGTGTCAAGAAGCATGTGCAAAAGGAGCTTGGAGACAAGATTGAGCTAGATGTCTACTGCGACCTGACGTATCGCCAGCGCGCCTACTATGCCAATCTCCGGGCCAAGATCAACATTATGGACTTGGTGGAAAAGGCGGTTGGAGACGAGCAAGACAGCGCCACGCTGATGAACCTGGTTATGCAGTTCAGGAAAGTGTGCAATCACCCCGACTTGTTTGAGCGGGCCGAGACATGGTCGCCGTTTTCGTTTGCGTCTTTCGCCGAGACGGCGTCTTTCCTGCGAGAAGGTCAGAATGTCCGAGTCGGCTACTCGACGCGCAATTTGATCGAGTATCGTCTGCCACGCCTGGTGGGCCGCGAAGGAGGGCGCCTGGACCTTGCGGGGCCAGACAACCATAAGGCTGGCTTCAAGGGACACTATCTCGACAACCTCATGAACATTTGGAGTCCAGACAACATGGAGGCGTCTGCGCGAGAGGCCGGTGGCTTTTCGTGGCTTCGCTTCTCCGACTTGTCGGCCAGCGAAGCGTCCAAGATTGCCAGGAGTGGATTGTTCCAGCGAGCATTGGCTGCGGGGCAGAAGCCGAACAAGGCTGGCCGTTTCAACATCTGCTACAATGGCGATGCTGGCGAATGGGAACCGAAGCACTCGATATTCAACATTGTCGACCGGCATGATGGTGCACAGTTGGCTGCGATGACTAGCGAGGGTTACATGCACAACCTCTTCAACGTTGCGCAAAGCGCATTCGAACAGACTGGTCTGAATGTGGTTGAGCCATGTGCCAAGCCCAAGGCATCGGCGCCTCCCATTGAGCTATACTGCGCCAGTCAGGGTGTGATTGCGGAGAAGCAGAACATCTTGTTCAACCCAGTGATGCGCGGTGCGTTGTACGGCATCTCGCATGTGACGGAACAAGCCATGCTAGAGAGCAAGTCGGAGAGGGCTGCTTTGACGGTTCACAGCAAACTTCCACGGCCGACCAACGAGCGCACGCGCTTCACGCACATTGAGGCGCCGTCCATGTCGCGCTTCGTGACCGACTCTGGCAAGCTAGCTCGACTGGACGCACTGCTCAAGGAACTCAAGGCCAATGACCACCGGGTGCTGCTCTACTTCCAGATGACGAGGATGATGGACCTGATGGAGGAGTACCTGACGTACAGGAACTACCGGTACTGCCGGCTGGACGGATCGACCAAGCTGGAAGACCGTCGTGACACGGTGGCCGACTTCCAGAGCGACCGGTCCATCTTTGTGTTCCTGCTGTCGACTCGGGCGGGTGGTCTGGGTATTAATCTAACGTCGGCTGACACGGTGATTTTTTACGACTCGGATTGGAACCCGACGATTGACTCGCAGGCCATGGATCGTGCTCACCGTCTCGGTCAGACGCGGCAAGTGACTGTGTATCGTCTGATTACGCGTGGGACGATTGAAGAGCGGATCCGGAAGCGGGCGCTGCAAAAGGAAGAGGTGCAGCGCGTCGTCATCTCTGGAGGTGGGGGTGCCGGCGTCGACTTCAACACGCGCTCGCGGGAGAACCGGACCAAGGACATGGCCATGTGGCTCGTGGACGACGATCAGGCAGCCGAGATTGAGAAGAAGGAGGCGGAGCTGGCGGAGCAAGAAAAGAATGCACCGGCAGGCAAGAAGCGCGGCAAGAAGAAGCAGCGAGCAGAAGCCAACCTCGACGACATGTACCACGAAGGTGAGTAGTGCAGCGGGGACGAGGGGGCGAAGGGGGGCATGTACTGACCGTGTTCACAGGCGAAGGGCACTTTGACGAGAGCGCCAAGGCAAGCGGAGCAGCGACGCCCGTTGCAGGGAGCGAAACACCTGTAGGCGGCAAGCGCAAGAAGGGCGGGCTGAGCAAGAAGGCAAAGACGGCGAAGCAGCGGCTTGCTGTGGCAGACGGCGAGGTCTAAATTTCGTGTACGACTACTAGCAGACCGACATTTGATTCTACGGTATAATTGGGGGCGGACGACAGGAAGGAAGTTTTCTGAGCATGGTGAGGGAGGGATGGTGATGGATTATCATGTTGGCTTTGTTTTTTTGTTTGTTGCACGCACGGTGAGGGTTCTGCATGTGTACACTATCGGCCTTTTTTTCTTTTTCTTTTTCTTTCTTTGCGTATGCCAGGGTCGTGAGGGGCTTTGCTGCATAGATGACGAAGAAGAGCAAATCAATGTAGACATGAAGTTGGCCATGGCATGGACCTGTGCAAGCCGCTGTGGCACCGTGTGTGGCTTGGTGCGACGGGGCGTGTGCGTGGGGGTTGTGTGGCGCGTCGTGTGTGGCGTGTGGCGCAGGTCCCGATCAGGGCAGCCAGCGTCGATGTGGATGTGGATGTGCAGGTGCAGGCATGGCCCTTGGGCGGCGCTAGCCAATGCGACCGAGTACGATGGAAAAGTAGCTTGACTGTCTGGGCGCATGATGAAGATGACGAGAGGCGTGCAGAATCTCTCTCCGAACCAGTTTGGGAGAGAAGAGGAGGGGAGGGGGAGGGCTGCTCAGTCATGCTGCGGCCCAGGGGGGAGGGCTGCCGGGGAAACGTGTGCGACGGGCCCTGGCCATTCCAAAGAGCGAGCCAAATACTACACCTATTACATGCGCTGCAGGGCAGAGCAGATCCGGATAGCACGGCAGCGCCCGATGTCACTGCCAAACATTGCGTGCCTGATGAACAACGGGCGCTGTCGCTGTCGCTGTCGCTGTCGCTGTCGCCGTCGCCGTTGCCGCCTCCGCCCGCAGAGGCGCATGGCGGGATCCACGCAGCGTCAAATTGCGCGCGATGCAAGAGTGGTGGAGTAAGACGCCGCCGAGCGCGAGAGGGTTGAGCCAAGTATGCTGCAGGTGGGTAATAGGCGCAAAGCTAAAATTAAACCTTGGGCCTCTGTGAGATTTGGCTGACACGACGAACCATGGGGCGTGTCTGCCTTTGCCCCCTTCAACCGCCTTTTTGCTTGGCACGTTGGCGTCGAGGCATGCGCATCCTTCGCTCTTCGCGCCTCGTTGTACCTCCACCTCCACCTCCATCTCCGTCTCCATCTGCGCCCCCTTTAGTCCCTCGCTCTCCGCCTTGCGTTGCACTGCTCTGCTCTGCTCTACATAGCTACATACGTACATACGTACATACTTACATACTTACATACGCCCACGTACGACTACAGCCCTCCCGCGGCCCCCCCTGTGTGTGCCCTGCGCCCTTTGTCCGCTCTACCGCTGTCGCTTATCGTTTGAGTCGGTCCGGCCAAAGCCTCATCAGCACCGCCGCACCGCCGCACTCGTCCCGGCCAACCCGCATCTGTGCCATCAGCCCGCGCCCGCGTCCTACATAGGACATACCTCTCCCCCTCGCAAACGCCGCTGACCCGCCCCTTCCCTTCCTGTTGGCATGAAGGCATAGTGTAGACGAGTCCCCTCCGCCCGCCCGCTCGCTACCTACACTATACCCAACACCACCACCTCCCAAACACCATGGGTATGTCGCCACCCTCGACTCTGTCTCGACCCTCGACGTATCGCATTGCTTCGCCCTGCGCCATGTCAGCATACCCGCTGCCCGACGGCTAACACACTCGCAGTGGAGAAACGCCCCTCGATCGAGGGCCTCGTCGACAATGTAGACCCGCGCGAGTCGCACGAGCTCGAGGAACTGCCTACCTTTGAGAAGCCGGCCCCCGAGCCGGCCCTGTCGCTCAAGGACAAGCTCATCACCTGCTTCTGGATTGGGCTCAACACGCTGTCAACACTGGGATTGATCTTCCTGAGTAAACGGTAGGCCATGGTTACCGCCTTCGACGTGCCAGGGCCCTCCTTGCTAATAGTTGCGCAGAGTGTTTAGCGACAAGCAGCTCAAGGCATGCCAGCTCATGGTCGTCATGTGGCATTTCACCGCCACCGGTCTCGTTCTCTTCATCTCGACGCTGCGGCCCTTCCACGCCTTCAAGGCCGTCAAACTCAACATCTGGCAGATGCTGCCCGTCTGCGGCTTCTTCGCCGGCTATGTGGTTCTTGGCAACCTTAGTCTGACCTTTAACTCGATTGGCTTTTACCAGCTTTCCAAGGTCATGACCACCCCGACCGTCGTCCTCATCAACTTTGTTCTCTTCCGAAAGTATGTGACGCGATACATGCTGGCTGCCATTCTTGCGACATGTGTGGGCGTCTCCTTTACCATTAACGAGGCAGCCAAGACCCAGCTCTTTGGTATCATCATCGCCACCCTGGCCTTCTGCAGCACCGCCCTGTATCAGATCTGGATCGGCAAGAAGATTGAGGACTTTGCTGTTTCTCCACCCCAGCTTCTGCTCAACCAGGCCCCCATTTCGGTCTGCTTACTCATTCCTTTTGTTCCATTCTTCGACACCATCCCCGATCTTTCCGCCGTCCCTACCGATATCCTCTGGAGTGTCTGCGCATCCGGCATCATGGCCTCCATGTACAACCTGAGTCAGTTTTTGATCATTGGCCGGACAAGTGCTTTGACTTTCAACATTGTCAGCCATCTCAAGACCATTCTCATCCTGAGTATAGGATGGTACAGCGAGGGCAAGATCCTTAGTGGAAGAGAATGGTTCGGTGTGCTGCTTGCTTTGGGTGGTGGATGGGTATACTCGCACCTTGCGCTCAAGGCAAAGAAGCAGGGTAGCAAGTAAGAGCGGGGATTACGCCAACCCGGCACACCGATCCTTGCCTTTTGCAGTCTCAACTGCCCCCCCTTTTTTTTAATGAAACATGGGAATGGGCTGGGGGGATAGCCCCTTCTTTCTTGGATAAAGATTTTGGCATCGCAACGATTTGCTCGCCAAATGCAAATGGCAAAAAAGAAAGCGATTGAGCATGTGGATATATACACTCGCGCGCGCACCATGAACGGCTGGAATTGCTGTTGTGTGTTATCTTTTTTTTGTTAACGTCGCTTGCAACCGAGTTCCAAGAAAGGAAATTTCTAGCATAATGATAGATTTGGATGGCTTTTTTCTTTCTTTTTCTGCTTCTTTCGGTTCTTCGATTCTATTCGATTCAAATCCGCTGCTGCAAAACGCCGTCTTTTTTTTTGAAATATTCTTACAACACCATGAGAGAGAGAGAAAGGTAGAGAGAAAGGTAGAGAGAGAGCGAGTGAGAGAGCGAGTGAGAAGAGGGGTTGCGCAAGCGAGACAGAGAGAGGGTGGATTGGAATTGGGGGGGGGGGTTTCGGCAACGACAAGAGCGCAAAAGAAGAGACAGGGCAATTGTTCGCTTATCAATATTATTTTCCCTTTTTTTTGCTCTCGTTTAGCGTTTACTGTTGTTGTCAAGCGTATTTTTTTTCCTCCCTCTTGTTTTTGTTCATCATCAGTTAGTTTTATATCATGATGCTCTAGCTATTGCTGCCCATTACTACTATTGCCATTGCTGCTACTATTGCTGCTACTTACGCATGTTGTTCTTCTCTCTCTCTCTCTCTCTCTCTCTCTCTTTTTTTTTGTGCATATGTGTGATTATCATCGTTGAAAGTATCAATGCCTTGTTCGCATCATAGTATCGTCATTGTCAGCTTGAAGCATCATCATCATCATCAGCAGCTAGCACTATCATTATCGTGCTCTATCGTAAAGATGTGAGATGAAATATACATACGAATCTGGGTGGTTTAGTTGTGTATTTAACTACCTACATACCTACCTACCTACTGTAACATATTCTCCACATAAAAACTAACAACACCTACAGTATATATACATGTCCCTCTTTCTAACCAAATCTTCCTTTTCTTTCCTTTCCTTTCCTTTCCTTTCCTTTCCTTTCCTTTCCTTTCCTTTCCTTTCCTTTGCAGCTGCTTACTCGTACTATGTATATTCCCCCCCCCCACCCCCCCCATAACATACTATACCACACGGTATTTCCAACCTCAACCTTGATAATATCTCAGCCTTGACCCTTTTGACCCTTTTCACCCTTTTTGATGCTAACCCATGTCCTTGTTTTTTTTTCTTTCTTTCATAGCATGTCTGAAATACCCTGAAATACGTTACTAACGCTAATAATAATAATAATAATAATAATAATAATAATAATAATAATAAGCAAGCCCCCTTCTCCCCCCCCCCTTGTTTCCGCATCCCCTCGTTTTGAGTTTGAGCGATTTTGAGTTTTCTAGACCTCCCTTGTCGCATGCGCAATCACTTTTATGCTTGGAATTGTATTACCTGCCTATCCCCATCCTCCCCCTCCCCCCCCCCCAGTTTGTTTGATTTTAGTGTATCCCCCTTCTCATCTTGCTTCCGTGCCCGCTCCCTTGTGCTTGCTGCACTTACCCCCGTCTACCCGTTTGCCCCGTTCTACCCGTTTGCCCTGTTTGCCCTGTTTCCTGCACGGCATACGTATAGGACGTTTAGTCACAGAAACTCTATACGCTGTTCTAAGTTCTAACATGACAGGGTGTGTTGGATATATATACATGCGTAAGTATAGTCGAGAAAAAAAATAAGGTTTTTTTGGGTTCTGCTAGGCTTGTGCTAAGATGGGATTGTCGAGTGAATGGATGGAGGGATGGATTACATGTGCGTATACGCAGGCACAGGCGTGTACGTGTGTGGATTGCATGAGTACAAGATAATTTTTTTTTCCGTTTGATGAGCGGATGGCGGGGTTTTACTTGTGTTTATGCGGGTCTACTTAGCGCGTTGGAGGCTGGAGGCTGGTGGGTTGTGTTTCGTGCGTCGTGTTTTTTTTGCTATTTTCTATTTTTGGGGGGAAGTTTAATTTTTTTTGAAGGGAAGCGGAATGTTGGGCGCGTGCGAGTGGTTTGGGCCGGTGCTGTAGTGTGGGCTGGTAGACGCTTCGGTGTAGGGTGGACTTGGAGAGTATTTTTGCGATTATCAGATGTTTGGTAGGGCTGGATGGATTGGGAATAAGGGGTGTGGGGTGTGGGGTGTTTGTATCTAGTGACTGTTTTGACGGGATCGGAAGACGGGGTTACTTACTTAGTTACTTAGGACTTGGGGGCGGGAGATGATGGTGATGAGGATGCCACGTACAGAATAATCACACAGACTCACTTCCTCCCTTCACAGCCACCCCACCAGGCAGACGGGAACCAACGCTGTCACTGATGTCTTGCATGCCCACGCCCGAATTCTGCCTTGCACCAGCGACAAGAACGGCGTGTGCGCGCTATTAGGCCTCCCTCGCTCGTGTCGTTCGCCCTCGGCAAAAAACCCACTGTTAGCAGATGCAATCTCACAAGTCCCCGTTTCTAGCTCTCCGCCAGGCTGTGTCGACACGGCGCTAAGCACAAAAAGGCGACCGGACTGGCTCGATGAGTATTCACGTGCGGCTGTCCACCAGCGGCACGCCTTACTCACGGCAGATTAGTAGTGAGGCTGAAAAGGCCAAGTTGCATCCGTTTCGAGTCCAAGCACAAGGCTGAACTCCTCTTCCTCCTTCTCCTTGTATGCTAGAATATGCCTAGAAACCGGCGCTAGATTGACCTGCGAAACAAGTGCTGGACCTGAGTTTGGACGTTGTGTTGTCTCGAGTCACAGGATGTCATTTGGGGGGCTGTGCACCAGACCGGATCCTTGGAAAACGCCACTTTAGCTGCTTAGTTAGGCGTTCACCCACTTCTCCCCTCACAACCATATTTATGGTCCACCCACATGAGAGAGTTACTCATTAAACTACCTATTCGACTGAGAGAGTTACTCGTTAAAACTTGAGAGGAAGACTCATTTAAAGTGAAAGATCTGAGAGAGTTACTCACTAAAAAACTACTAGGCTACGAGCCTCACCTTCATTTAGATAACCCCCTACATTGTACCTACTCAATTTGTACCTAGATTAAATTCTAGCCTACGTAGTTACTTGCAGGCCTTAAGCCTGCACGTCTTATATAGCCCTTTGGGCTGAGAAAGGACGTTAAACTACAATAATAATAATAATAATAATAGGCGTTCACCCACCCAGTCTTGTACATATATGGCCGCGACGATGAAGGGCAGAGAGATGTAGCCCGCGCGGTGATTACAGCAGCTGTCTTTTGCGCAGCTTGTTGACGGGCTGATGGGGCGTTGTGATGATGTGGCTTTGTAAGTGGATGGGTGGATAGATGGATGGTGTGCGTGATGCTGAGACGAGAGAAAACGACATGTATATAAGCTGTGCATGACTTCTGAGAAGGTTTTCCACTCATCCATCCATCTACGACCCGTTCGAACAACCCCGAGTCCAGCTCTATCCATCCATTGTTACCAACGCATCCGCATCACCACACGTACATATACAACTCCGGAAGATACTATAGCAACCACATATCGAACACAGAAGATCCGCGCCAAAATGGGTTGCGGCCTCTCCAAGCCAAAACAACAAACATACCCCCCGCCTATGCGGCAGACCAACAAAAACAAGAAGCGTTATGGCTCTAATACTGCGGCTATCCCTCCAAACGACAACTTGACATCGACATATGTGCCCATGTCTATTGCGCTGAATAATGCGCCTGCTGATGACGGGCCCGCTGATATTGCGGGCGGAACATCGTCTTCGGGACATCGTCATTCGCTTTTTGGAGGCCACCATGGACATCACAGCCATCACAGTCATCATGGGGGGCATTCTGGGGGAGACTCTGGAGGATACTCTGGGGGAGGATATAGCGGAGGGTACAGCGGAGGAGGCGATGGTGGAGGTGGAGGTGGTGGCGGTGGAGATGGTAGTGGCGGTGGCGGTGGATGTTAGAAAGGGAGAAGAAGGGATGAAAAGGAAGAGGCATATACCATTGTTGTTTGTAGGATCGGGATTGGGTTAGATTGGTGATGTACCTACTTAATGCTTTATGACTGGCTATTGTTTGAGGTTGCCGGGGTGTAGTTTTCCGGCTATAGATTCTTTCAAACTACATGACCTTGGGATTATATTTCCTATCTGGTCTAGAATGGTGAAGTTGTCGACACTCCAAGGCACCAATCAATCAACTACCAGCCTCCGGCAAACTCTCCACCAACTCCAGCACCTTATGATCATCCAGCGCAGCCGCATACCTCAGCGCCATGGGATACACACATTCCTTGACCTGCATCTCATACGGACACATGATCCAGCCAATGCCCGATAGAAACCCTTTCTTGTACTCACTTGCAACCTCTGGCTCCGCCACCGAAAGCGACTCGACTCCAAACTTCTCTAGCGTGCAAAGGTAATGTTGCACAATGTCCCATTCGCGCGCCCGGCGGTCCTCAATGCTAAGCGCCGCCCCGATAAAGTACGCCACATCATGGAACGCAGAGCCGATATGGATCACCTGCCAGTCTAGGAAGCGCGGTGCCCCGTCTACCAGGTACGTGTTACCCGTGTGCGGGTCGCCGTGGATCAGGCAGCGGAACCGGGGGTTACGCTGGGCAAAATGCTTCTTCAGGACGGCTGTGATGCGTTGCTGGTCTTTGAGATAGTCGTGGATCTCTGGCCTATCGGGGCCTTTGACAACGGCGTCGTACGTCTTCATCAGTGCGTAAATGGCCTCGTCGTAATCAGATGTGAGCCACGGGTAATCGGATGCCTCGAGGTGCCAGGTCTTTGCGTGTAACGCAGCAAGCTGCTCTACGCCAGCTAGTACGCGATCTACCGTCCATGTCTCAATTGGACTGCCGAAGGTGCAACCCTGTGCAGCGAGGTCGTCCATGACCAGGATGCCTTGGGCGGAATTATGGCCTGCCCACTCGAGCCGTGGGAGCTCCATGTGGTCCAGTTTCGGTGCTACATGGTTGTAAAAGTCGCATTCGCGCTGGTAGACCATGACGATCCACGGGAGCGCCTGAATGAAGCTGGGGTCAAACCCGCCCTTGACACAAAACTGCGTGGGAAGTTTCTCGCTGCCATCCTCGTAGGTGACAGTGACAAAGACTTTGGTGGCCGTGCCTGAAACGGTTTTCCTGAGCACAACGGACTTGACTTTGTGTCTGAGGACGGTGGAGAGCCATTGTGCGGTTATATCTTCTGGGCGGGCGGGTAGTTCTGGCGGGTATGGGGTATCGGGATGGGTGGTCTTCGCTTGCGAAGAGTTGGTTCTAGCGACGTCCAGGTTTGCGTCTGTGGCAGCACTCATCTTGGAATAAGTAGGAATACGTTTGATCTCTACGTATATCTCCGATCAGTTGCTTTTAAGTTACTTGTAAACGGACCGAGTACCTGGAAATTCAATCATGCCAGCGCATTAATGTGGGGGATATGGGGGGCCTTGTCATTGTCGTGGTGTCTACCAGCCTCACTCTTGATTGCGGGCATTGGAATGGAACTGGATTACATAGTATCTAGTGCTTATATTTTATTCTCATTGAGCTTTGTGGCAAATGTGGTATCCAAAATAATTCCCGCGTACTTACACCTGTTTGTGAATTTCGTATATAGTGACATGTACAAGCAGCAGCCAAGGACTCTGACATGCAATATAGACCAGCGACTTTGAGCTTGAATTTAAGCTACAATAATTCACCACACAGTACGCCTTACTCTGATAGCCTGAAATTCACCATGGAGTACATTTATTGAACAACAAGTCTCCTTCCCATGAAGTTACTAATCGGCCAGAGCGTACCCCACATCTCCTCAACGCAACAATGCCCATCTGGCCATCGTCTGCTGCAATATACCAAACTAACTAACCAAAAAATAGACTAAGAGCCGTGTCATCCAAAAACACTAACTGAATCTATATAACCCTATTACTCTGACTGCCTCACATACTATGCATCCCCAGCAATCCCATCATCATCCTCGATCCACGCTTGCAACAACCAATTCCACACACCCCCCATCTACTTCCCTCCCATCTCCTTCCTTACCTCCTCTATCAACTCCTTTGCCTCCACATTCCATCCCTGGCGCGCCCCAGAACCGCGTACCTGGTGCGCTATCTCGGGAAGCTGGTAATTCGTTTCCTCGTCGCTGTCTTCGATTACAGCGGCGGATTTGAATGGTCTCCTGGTTCTCTTCCGAGGAGAGGGGTCTGGGGTCTTTGCGGGAGAGACTTTGCGCTTTTTGGGTTTTGGCAGAGGGGAGGATGCAGGAAGCGGTGGTGTGGGAGGTGGCGTCTTGCGCTTCTTTGTAACTGGCTTGGTTTCGGCGATGATTGCGGTGTGAGAGGTGGGTGGATGGTGCTTGGTTGCTGGGACTTGGTTGGCAGGATCTTTCTGCCCATCGATGGTTTTTGATGCGTCAGTAGCGGCAGTTTCCGGTTCAGTCCGGGTATTCTGTTTACTCGCTTTTCCGCTGTTAGTCTCGCCCGACGAGTTCTTGTTATCGTTTTTGGGATCTTGAGGCTGTGGAGAGGTCTCGTTTGACTTTTCAGAAGGCTTCTTTTGCTTCTCACTGGATATCACTTTCAGCGCCGCACCATTTTGGCCATGCCTCTTACTGTCCCGAGTCAGTTGGGCATCATACTCGTCCTCGTTATCGTCATTGGGAGTCTTAGGCTGAGGAGAAGTCTCCTTCAACTCTCGAGTTGACCTCTTTTGCTTCTCTCCTGATACCACTTTCAGCGACGCACCATCCTGACCATGGTTCTTACTACTCCGAGTCAGTCGGTCATCATGCTCGTCCTTTATAGGGAGTTCGTAGCCGCCCAGCGACGAAACCCGCTTCATAGTCTTATGCAAGCGCTTTCTCTCACCCGTCTTCACAATCTTCTTTTCCGCCGTCTTCCTCAGCGTCTTCTTCTCCTTCCCACCCACACCCCGCGGCCTCCCCCTCCTCAACTGCGAATACATAAGCATAACCTCGCGCTCAACCCTATTCAAAGGCGGCGCCCTCCTCGGTTCCAAGCCATCGCGCCTGTCCCACAGCGTCAACCGCTCTCTCTCCCGTTCCTCAAACTTCCGCACAATACGCACCGCAAGCTTCTTCATCTTCTCCAGCACATCGGGCTCCGCACACTTCGCATGCTCCGTCCACGGCAACCGATCCTCGAAGCGCTGGAAGCACGGCCGAAACGAGCCGTGCCGGTTCTCTGGGTCCTGCGGGTCCCAGTCGATGTAGAATTCCACGTGGTCGCAGAAGCTGACTGACGAGTAGTTTTGCGCGCGGGGATCCGCGTGGTGCTGTTTTCTTGAGGAGAAGAGTGCGCCGAGGTCCTTGCCGCTTTTCGGGCGGAAGATCTGGTTGGAAAGGTGCGGGCGTTCAGGGTGGTATGCGTCTGGGGGATGATGATGATGATGATGATGATAATGCGAGGAACGCTGGAACGCAGAGCCATCTCGCAGTGCTTGTTGAACGCGCTGCAGGTCGATGATACTAGGCAGTGTACTCAGCGAGAAATTATGTGGCGTCTCCGAGTTCTCACATGTATGTCGTTGTTTGTCTTTTTCCTTTTCCGGCGTCACAGTATCTTTTTGATTGTCGCCGCGTGCTTCTCCCAAGATATCTGCCAATATGCTCTTTGCACTTCCCTTCTTCCCAACAACACATTTCTCATCCCCAGACTCCGGATCCGTCAAATCCAACTCTCCAACATTCTTCAGCCCGTTGAGATGAAACGGTTTGCCCACACTACTGAAGAAGTGGTGCTGCGACATGGTTGCTAAGGGGGTTTCACTGCTCGAGGAGTTTGATGTAGTGCTGTGTTTTATTCTATCAGTGTAGTTCAACACGAAAATGAAGAATGGAATGTGTTTTTTTTTGGTACTGCTTGAGTTCTAATGGGAAATCAGAGCATATGTCTCGACTCTGCATACAAAATAACAGTGGAAGGAAACTGGCAAGTAATTTCTCTCTCGCCTTGAGAGTGAACAGCCCGACAGGAGCATTGAGAGATAAAAGCCATTGTGCGTATGAATGCTTTGGTGGCTACACAATTCGCTTCTGCCTTGCTGTTGCTCTGGAGGGGCCTCGAACTATGAATCCAAAGGCATTGTGCAGATTTGGCTGGACACACTGCTGCTCACCATACTATGTATCAAAAGTGTTCGGCAATGTGAGATTTCACAAATTCATTGCGTAGTTTGGTATACTCGATATCTGCACTTGACTCACACATACCCGATCGAGGAAATTTTAGTTTCGACAGAGACATGAACACCCACGTGTTGAGACGTGCATTGAGTATCCATCTTGTAATCTAATTGGCGCGAGGAAATCTATCACGTAGCTTTACCAAGGCTAAAATCATTAAGTCAACAAATCATCTGCTTCATGAGACGAAAACCCATTACTATCAAATGCAATTACGAAGAATGCAAGGTTACCTGCACATGCCCCGACAGCAGCTCAATTGTAGCATTCGCACCCTGCTTTCCAGCGACCTTCCACCCCCTCGGCACCATCATCTCACCACTCGTTCCCGTGGGAACGTCAAACTGCATCTGGGCCTCGTTGGCATTGATGGCCCAAGTCACATTGATGGCACCGTATGGCGTGGGGACTCTTCCAGAGACATTCTTCAAATCCAGATAGCCTAGGGCTGGCTGCACGTAAAAGGTCTTGTACCCAGCCGTCTTTGTTCTGACACCAAGCAAGTACTCCGGCAGCACATATGTCGGCGCAGCACCCCAGGGGTGCGCTAGACTTGTAAATGCGTCGATGCCAGGTGTACCGTCAGGCTTGACGTACTCCCAGCTTGCACCGCTGTAGTACGAATTATTGTTGACCATGCTGCCCCACAGGTCATCGAGAAGATGAGACACGGCGCCCTTGCTGTCGGCGTCGTACTTGTGGTAGGCGTCGAATAGGGCTTCGAGGAGGAAGCCCGATGGGTTGGGTGCGAGTTCGTAATCAGGTGTTTCTTCATCAGATGATATTGTTTTGTAGCCGGGGCCGAAGCGCAAACCTTCGAGCTTAGCGATCGACGATTTAGCCTGTGTTTCGTTTGCTGCCCCGGAGAGGATGGCCCACGCGATGCCGGTCAGCGAGTAATTTCCGGGCGACTCGACCGACAGGGAGTAGGTGCCAAGTTCAGGGTTCCAGAGATGCTTGTTCAGCCCGTCCTGAAGCTTAATTGCAGTGGCGTTGCATAAAGATGCAATTTCCATGTCTTGCGCAGCTCGCGCGAGAGGCTCGATGAGCTGGAGAGTGAAGGACATCAATCCTGTAACTGCGCTGCCGTTTCCAGGGCCAAGAAAGGACGCCGGATTGGGGACTTCTGGGCTCCCACCAACGAGGCCGGTATCTGGGTTGACGTATGCGACTCTAGCTTTTACGAGCATCTTGATGCTCTCCCAGTGCTTTTTCAGGCCCTCGAAGTCGCCCGTGTACCGGTAGTATTCGCCAATGGCCGCAAGGAAAAGATCCTGGTAGTCGACCAAGCCGGGTCCAGCCGGGTCCGCCTCTACATATTCTGGTCTGGTACCCAGTCGTGCAGAAATAGGAACAAAGCCGGCAAATGGACCGGATTTAGATTGATAGCTGAAAGCAATATCAATCGAGCCAGTAATGTAGTCCCAGCGGGCACTGGACAGGGCCAACACACGGACTGTGTGATAAAAGTCTCCAATCCAAAGGAGGCGGTCACGCTTTGCGCCGTCCAGACAGACGGAGTCAGCCAACGGTGCTACAGCATACTCGGCCAATACAGCTTCCGACTTCATGTCATTGCTGTAGATGCGAGTCTTGTTGGACGCAACGACTGATACGTTCGAGAAAACAGCGACTTGATCCTGGTAGCCACCAAATCCCCTGTGTGCCTTGATATCTAGATGGCGTGTTGAAGCGGTTGGTTCCTGGTGGTGGCAGTGGAACAAAAGCAACCTTTTCTCCGTTGAGGCTGATACTGTAGCCATTCTCCTGGATAGCCGTGACGACGTGATACCACTTGTTCTCCTCTACCGAGACGTTTAGAGGGTAGTACTGGTTCGCGGGTGTAGTCAAGGTGGACTGATTTGCCAAGTTCCAGTCACTGTTGAAGATCAGGGTATTCGGTGGCAGGAGTGTCTTGTTGGTGTTGAGGAACGTGCTCCCCTCCGGGTAGTTTGAGGTAAGGACAAAATACGGTCCGAGTGGCTGTATCGCGCTGGCTACGCGCCAACCGGTTCCTCCTCTTACGATTTTCGTGTCAAACTCTAATGTATAGTTTGCCGCGCCCATTAGAGCGCCACTGGAAGATTGTGCGGTGGCCTGGCCACGAATGAGAGCTCCCTCATTTGTCAGCTCCCAAGTCGAAGGGGCATTGCCGGCATCCACACAAGCAACCTGGACCACGCGTCCACCAAGACCGAAGATGTTGTTATAGGTATAGTCATGCATGTCCAGGTAGCCCTTTAGCTCATCCACGTCCGTATGCTCGCTCGTTGCTTTGAAGCCCAGACTTGAGAGTCAAGGGTTCGTTGGTAAGCAGACGGATCGACTGGAATCGCTGCCCTCCTTGCACAAAGAAGCTTTGCACATGACCTCCGCCCGTAATGTTGAAAGTCTCGACGCGCCACGTATTCGCTAGGCCGTTTGAAAAAGTCCATGGTCCGTCGGCATTGACATCGTGAAGGGGCGGGTACGACTCCGAGTACTTGACTTCAATCTGTGCTGAAGTGTTTCCCGCAACTTCGAAGAAAGGAAACCCAGCAACTTCAGTACCGTAGTCGAGTGTAGCGAGGGGGTGCTCGGGTGACAGCTTGACCGTCCCGCCTGGCGCGAGTTGGACTGGATAAACATTGCCGTAATCAACAAATCTATTCTGCAGTATTAGATGACAATCATACAAAACGTGTATCACGCGATACTTACGCATAAGCACCTATACTCCACGCCCAAGCTGCCAGCAAGCGTAGATGGAGGTTAGCCATGCTGAGGATATGTTGCGAAGAACTCAATTCCTGTGGGAAGAGCATCTCCTTTTAAAGCTTCTATAATTGCATTCATCCTTGCAAAGAAGTGTTGGGATCAGGGCTGCAGGTAAATTGGCCGACGCTAGGGTGGGAAATTTGTATGCGAATGAGAGGAATAGTCCAGGAACCAACTGATTATGCAAGTGCACTGCGGGGACCCCAGATCCCCAAGATCGGAGCGTGCCTTACTTGGGTTACAACGTCGTGGCATAGACTGGATGAGGTTGGGCGCTCGTATCCTTCAAGGGGTCTAGCGGTAGTGCGCCCGGGATGTGGAGAGAAAACTATTCAGCTCGCCCTGATGTTATACCGAGATGTCGCCAATAAGGCCCGAGAGCCAAGGGTAGGGGACAAACCTTCTTGATGCCCATAGTCTATTGGTTTAGTTACGATGTTTTTGTGCTAAGAAAAAGTGTTTACCCGCCTGCGTTCCGAACGGGCACCCGGTGTCCGGGTTGGCGCTTTGCACCATTCATGACGTTTCTCCCGCACAGGCTAGAGTCGATAACAGCTGACACGACCACGACAGATACGGAGGCTTTTGCAAAAATACTAGTCTTCACTTCGTTATGCAATTTGTAGTCGTGAAGCTCTGAAATTTGATGTGAGAAGTAAGCCAGGCCACGAAATGCTAGATGATTTGGCATCTGGAATGTCTCAACCCCCTAATCTAAGCATGAAATCTTAGCCTAGTGTGGGTGGTCAATGCGTGCAACGGGTCAGACAATGCAACACCCCCTGCATCTCCCAAAGTAGAACCCACCAATTTCAAATCCCCACAACTCCACCACCATGACAGCTATCGAAAAAGCGCTTGCGGCAATCAATTCGCAAGGTCTAGAAGGACAAATCTTGTACCGTACAGCTGCAAAAATATATGGTGTTGCGGCATCAACTTTAACGCGTCGCCACCAAAACAAAACGCGGTCGCGTGCAGCCGCTGCACACCCACGACGACTACTCTCACCACAACAAGAGAAATACCTTGTCCAGCACATAGAAAAACTCTCTAAGCGTAGTACTCCACCGTCCCAAGAGTTGATTAAAAAATATGTTGCCAATATTGCAAAAAGACAGCCATCTAACAGCTGGGTTACAAGATTTCTTCGGCGGAACAGAGAGAAAATTATCACCAGAAACACCGCCGGCATCGACCAAAACTGCAAAAAAGCTGACGATTTTAAAGATTACTATAATCACTTCCGTCTACTTCACGATTATATCGAGAAATACGATATCCAGCCGCAAAATATCTATAATATGGACGAAAAGGGCTTTCTCCTTGGTGTCACTTCAAGGACCAAAAGGGTGTTCTCCAAGAGACTTTGGGATGAAAAGAAAGTTCGAGCAGCTGTTAGAGACGGCAGCAGGGAGTGGATAACAACTTTAGACTGTATTTGTGCTAACGGGAGCTGGATATCGCCTATGATAATCTTTGAGGCAAAGCTGG
>NW_007359948.1:920872-1005773 GCF_000359705.1 Exserohilum turcica Et28A | reverse complement strand
GCGCAGCCCACCACCAAACAACGATGCGCGGCCGCAACATCAAACTGCCAAAGAAATTTGAGTAGATAGGATGTTTTTTGAACTATTTAGACTACTCCACCAAAAAATCTCGTGATAATAGCTTTTGTATGGTGCTCTACAGCCTCATTTTTGATAGGCGGACATTTTAGTGGTGGTGTTGCATTGTCTGACCCGTTGCACGCATTGACCACCCACACTAGGCGTGAAAAAAAAAGCTGTAAAAAGACAAGAGAGCTAGGTTCGAGGTTAGGAAAGCGGGACAAGTCTGGAATGCCTTATCTGCAGCATACTTCAAGTTTGCTAGCAGCGCCAATGAATATGCAATTACAGCACATTGCCGCCTAACATGTTATAGGATTGATTGTACCATCTCAGCTGGATTCCAGATGCATGAATAGTACAAGAGATAAGTCCGAATTGCGTCCAAGGCAATCTAGATAGTAGCCTTGTTTCCCTATTGCTCCTACAAAGACACAAACTCAAGCCGCAAGACCCTCCCTAACCTTCAAGTACTCCTTGCGGTACTGGTTCTCATCCGTCTCAGCGCTCCTGTTTAGCGGTGTCCATTTGGGCTCGTCCTTGAAAAGGCGCATAGCCTTTGTATACTGTAGTGTAGATATCATTAGCATTCGTCCACCTCACCTGTCCAAAGAAGAAGAAGAAGAAGATGATGATGAGGAAGAAGGCGAGGAAGCAGAAGCAGAAGCAGAAGCGGAAGAAGACAAAAACAAAGACAAAATAAAAAAGTGTAATCCCGCAAATCCACAAACTCACATTCCTCTCATCCGTCGTAAACCGATGATAAATACCACTGGGGAGAATAATCAAATCGCCCTTTTCGAGCCAAATCCGGACCCAATCGTCGTGCTCACCACGGACATCAAAGTAGCCCGCGCCATCGAGGATATAGCGAATCTCCTCGTCTTCATGCAGGTGCTCGCTGAAAAACGTCTTGACTTTTTCCTCGTAGACAGCGCCCAGGCTGTCCGGGCTGATGGTGACTTCATCCCGGTTCTTGTACTGACGTGACGCGGCGATGGAGTCGACGCCCGAAACGTCGGGGACGTGCTGGTAGATGACGCCTAGCTTTTCGAGATACGCGGGTGAGACGGGGCGGCCTGAGTTGTGGGGTTCGCGTTGGTCGCCCTGGAGGGGAGGGGAGTAAGTCATGTGGTAGAAGCGGGAAATATGGATTGCTTACCGGGAGGTTGTCAAACCAGTATGCCTTCATTTTGCAAGGTGATGTTGTGCAGAGGGATGTGCTTCAGTGGGGGGGCTTCAAGTAGTTGTGCTTTGCTTTAATGTGGTTGGGCGCACCTGTCAGCAAATGGTGAATAATTTGAGATGCCCAATTGCACGTGGCGAATTGCGTCATCCCCATTACACATGGAAAATCACCTAGTGCTAGCTAGTTGTTAGTCTACATACAGCGCCATACTCTTCACACCACGACATGTTGCCCTTGGTCAAGATTGCATAACACAGACTACAGTACAGCCCGTTTCCAGGAGATGCAATGGGAGCATCTAGCTATTGCCCTGGCATATAATACAGAGGATAGAAGTATACCGCAAGTGCGCCGGCACATGGTCGTCCCACCACGCATGCCCAATCATGCAATCCGAGCCCCTCGCTAAGTGGGACGCATGAATGCCCAGCTAAGATGCATGTGCGTCGAAAAGAAAACAATTACAAACACTGTCCATATCCCATCAATCATGTCTTTCAATTCCGTTCCGACCCCCGGCACACGCATGCTCAAAGGGTCGGAAGAGCCCAGGGTATGTCCAGCTAAAAATGCCAATAGTTCACATGAAACGATGGAGGCTCAACAGTGCGAGGTGAAGTCGTAGCTTTGGGGCCCACAAGACGCTATCTTGCAAAGACCTTTACTATACCATCACCACCTGCCGAGACAACGAGACGGCCGTCCTGGCTCCAGACGACACTACAGACGCCCTCGCCGCGCATGATGCGATGCGCTGTGATTTCTTGTGTACAGATGCGCTTGTCAAGTGACCAAAAGCGGATGGAAGCGTCGTGACCGGCAGAGACTGCTTCACGGCCATCTTTGCTGAGAGAAAGGGAA
The DNA here is from genome assembly GCF_000359705.1 of Exserohilum turcica Et28A. Taxonomy (NCBI): domain Eukaryota; kingdom Fungi; phylum Ascomycota; class Dothideomycetes; order Pleosporales; family Pleosporaceae; genus Exserohilum; species Exserohilum turcicum. The sequence continues at coordinate 1,003,663 of NW_007359948.1, read as the reverse complement.
GAGATGGCAGCAGGGTGGGCCAGCATGCTATATGTACATTGACCTGGTATTGTCGTTAGCCGGAGCATGTTGGTAAGTGATGCGCGCAACATACCAGAGTTGGCATCGAAGAACCTGATGAGGTGATCTTCGTGCCCACTTATGATGACGCCCTCGAGGCCACCGCTGCTGTTGGATCCAGTTGGACCGTGTATTCCCTCTTCGTCAGACCCGCCTCGGCCTGCCTCTTGCGATGCACCGTCCAGGAGCTGGGAGCTGGTCACGACCGAGGTGATGCCAGTCGCCGGGGTGCCGTCGTACGACTCATTACTGGCCATGCCAATCAGCTCCTCGCCCGTTCTTGTGTCGTATACTAGTATGGATGCATCGGTAAAGGAAACAACAAAATTCTCGCCAGTGGGAGAGAGCGGGCTGATGCAGGTAGGCGAGGGGTGCGTGGCACGCTCAATCGTGTGTATGAGCATGTAATGGAATGGAGTGGTGGTGGCGATGCTGGGTTGAGGTGATGAGGGGTGGTTCGAGCCAGAGGTGACCGAGTGTCGTCGACTGCCACCAACACCGCGACGCGATCCAGTCTGAGGCGACACCAATTGCGGCGGTGCGCTGACGGCCCAAATCTTGATGGTCCCGTCTGCAGAGCCGGACGCCAGTATCACTCGGTCTGGACCGCCATATTTGCTGCAGTCGGCCTTGAAGACGTTGGCGCAAGTAGTGGGCAGGACGCACACAGTCCACACGGCATCGGTGTGGCCTTCGAGAGTAGCCTTTGGGTCGACGCGGCCTCGTTCCCAAACGCGGACTGTGGCATCTTGACCACCTGAAAATATCCAGCCGTCGCCAGAGACCCTACCGCCCGTTGCAAAGTGAGCCGAAGCTGGGCAAGCCGCCAGGCATGTCACGGCGCCCTCATGGCCTCTGTGCGACCAGAAGGGCTGGATGTCGAGGTCGTTGTTCATGCTGTGCTGGCTTGCGTAGCTGGCGGGTATCATCCACCTCTTGATCATGCCGTCGTCGCCTGCTGTGCAAATCTCTGGCTCACTGGGACTTCCACCTCCTGTGAAGATGACAGACCGTACTACGTCCAGATGACCGCGAAGGGCGAAGCGGACCTTGAAACTCTGCGGATCTGTCTTTGACAACGTCTGAGCGGCGGCTTGTTGGGCTTTCTGGTCGCTGCTCAGCCGCCTGGTATGGTCTTTGCTTGTCCTCTTAGCCGGCCGCGGCGGGGATTTTGCAGGTATGCTGTTTGCGGGCGGGAACTCTTCCGTGTCTGGTCTCCGCGGCGGGCCTTCCTGGGCTGCTTCGGATGCAGGGTCAAAAATCCAATCGTCCGACTCTTTCTCTTGGGCAGCCGCCTGGTTCGAGGCTGCTGCTGCTGCCGCTGCCGCTGCCGCTACTTCTTCCTCTTGCACTTGTATTTGCCGGCCTTCGTTGTCAAAAGAGTGCGTGACCTTTTCCACCTGCTCCTCGGGGACCGACGAATAGTGCTGCTGGGTTTGGAGGGGACGCTGCTGCTGTGCAAGGAGTTCTTGCGTCATGTTGGGGTTCTGGGACAGCGGCTGCTGCTGCGACGGCTCGCGAGCCATCTGCGGGGCATGGTGGATCTGGTGCTGGGCGGCCAAGTTCTGCAGCTCCGAGGTCACGGGCATGTTGGGGGGCTGGTGGTTGGGCTGGTGGTTGGGCATGGTGGTGCCGGGCAGGGTGGGGAGGTGCGGCTGCATCCTCTGGCGGTGCTGCTGCAGGTACAAGTCTTCCATGGAGGCGTCGCCATGGTTCAGGAAGCCGGTGCCGTTTGCGAGGCCCTGCAGGCCCTGGGGCGGCTGCGGCTGCGGCGGAGGGGTAAGGAGATAGGTGATTTCCTCGACGCACTTGGTGAGGTAGAGCTTCGACTTTTCGCGCAGGCTGTCGCGGTCGGCGTCGGAGCGGTCGAGGAAGTCGGAGTCGACGTCGAGGAACGAGTTGTGCTTTGTGTGCTGGGCTGTGTGCATGTCAGCAGAGAGCAGCGCCGCGCCGCGCCGCGCAGCGACATGCGGCTGGGCTGGGGAGGAGCACGCACGCTTGGTCGGGCCCGGGGCGCTCTTCTTGCCCTTGGGGTCTGTCTTGTCGTCGGCGGCGGCGGCGGCGTCGGCCTTTTTCTTGCGCTCGTTGGTGAGGGCCAGCTCGAGCATGCGGATGTGCTTGTTGAGCTGGTCGTTGAGCTTCTTCGCACTGCGCACCTCGCCCTCCTGCTTTGCAATCTTGGCCTTCATCTCGGCGCGCTCAATGTCCCAGGCATTCCGGGCGCGCTCGTGGTTGTGCCATTCGAGCTGGAGGAAGCGCATCACACCTGCACGACGATTAGCCCTGTGAAGTCCGGCGGGCGCTCCCCTAACATGGCGAGGGAACACGGCATACCCTGCAGCGTGTACTCGGTCCCTGCGGGCGCGCTGCCATCACCGCCGCCGTTGGCACCGCTGCCGTTCATGGCCGAGGGCGACTGCCAGGCCATGGCGGTCGAGTTCTGGGGTCCTGTGGCGGCGCACTAGTTGAGCAGCAGTCTGTGAGGGTGAGGGTGCGAGTGGGCATGCGGCGTGTCGGGGGTCGGCAAGAGCGCGGTCGGCGGCGACGTGTTCGCTGCCGCTGCCAATGTGGCCTGGGGGGGGGGGCGCTGGCGAGGGCGAGGCGGGGCGTGGGCAGCCGCTGGGCGAGGTCAAGCAGCGTGGACGGGGGCGAGCAGCAGACGGTGGGCGATGCGATGGAGGGGGGGCGTGGACAGCGGGTTTCGAGGGCTGCAGGCCTGGTGGTTGTTCGCATGCCGTTGCACTCGCTGGCTGCCTCTGAGGCCGCTGAGCCCTTCGCTCCTGCCCGCCCACGCTCGCAGGGGACGGGGGTAGCGCCGAAGCGGGACCCTGCCGCGCACGGGCCACATCACCAACATTGCCATGCCACAGCCAGAGAGCCGCTTCAACGGTACCACACTGCGCGCCGCTCGCCCACCCCGTCGCCGCCGCAGCCTGCCCGCCCACGGCATGGCATCCCCAGGTATCCCGCAGTGCACGCCCGCCCAGCACTCCCCCTCCGGATGCCGTGGGGGCGCTCGACATTCGCTGCCCGCTGCCCCCAGGGCATACACCTTTCCGGCCATACTCGCCTGTCCCAAACCGGCACCACGGCCAACACCCGCCTGACGCATGGCCAGCAGCATCCAGAACATGCAGACTTGCCTGTAAGTGCCCCCTCGTCTCCTTCTGCCTCGCGTCGCCAGCCCCCTGCCACTGCCTGTCCCAGTCCAGCCCACTGTCTTCTTCATCTGGGCATCCATGTTACATCATCGCTCAGCACAACATACGCCGTGCCTCCCCATGAGCTGCTCACCCCCTTGGACCTCAATCACACCGCTGACGCAAGACGCAGACATGCGGTTCCCAGGCCTAACGTGAAGCCCTGCACTAGTTTTGCCCGCTGCCCACCAGTGCGCTGAGTGCAAGCATCGGGCGCGAGCATCGAGTGCAAGCAACACGCAGCACTGTGCTGCTTGGTCTCATTGCACGCAAGTATGCATCCCGTTTCCTCAATTCACCCTAGCCCTCACTTTCTCGTCACATGTCGTCGTTTTCTGGCTCTTCTCTATATCCTTTTGGCACCTGTCAGATCCCATCTCTATGCTTAGCCTTGCTGGGCACGGCCTTGCCCGCCACGCCCACGCCCACACCAGCCATCTCAACGACGACTAGCCGACGTCATGTCGCACCTAATGGCCAAAAAACCAGGGCAGCATTCATCCCACAGTGGCACAGGCAGCCGTTTTGCGCGCAGTCCTGTGATCGCATACCGGGGCCTGACTTCGTTCATGCCAAGTGGAGCCTTCCCGATTGGTACATAGGCGCTCGACGCTACAACCTTGTCACAACATTGGAACAGCAAGAGACTTTACCACATTCACCCCACCTCCCGCCAACCACCACCGCATCCGACCGACCTCGAAAATCAGCCATTCCAGTCGCGCACACCCGCATATAGCACCGACACCGACAGCTCCCCCACATAAATCACCAGACATGGCCGGCGGTGGTAAAGGTACGCGCGGGCCCGGCGGCGCGCTCTGCAAGGCTTCGACGGCTAACCAAGCTGCGTAGGAAAGACAGGAGGCAAGACAGGCGGAAAGGGCGACTCGCAGGTCAAGACTCCAAAATCGCACTCCGCCAAAGCCGGTCTCCAAGTGAGTAGCTGCCCAATACGCGTCATCACCCAATCCACCCCACCCGTTCTTTGCCAGCCCGTACCCCAGGACGACGCGCTAACCTCTGCCGTTCTGTCCAGTTCCCCTGCGGTCGCATAAAGCGTCATCTGCGAAACCTCACGCGACAAAAGACGCGCATCGGCGCCAAGGCCAGCATCTATCTGACTGCCGTTCTCGAATACCTGACAGCTGAGGTGCTGGAGCTTGCAGGCAACGCCGCCAAGGATCTCAAGGTCAAGCGTATTACGCCACGCCACCTGCAACTCGCCATCCGAGGTGACGAGGAACTCGACACGCTTATCCGCGCCACCATTGCCTTCGGAGGTGTCCTACCGCACATCAACCGCGCGCTATTGCTCAAGGTCGAGCAGAAGAAGAAGAGCGGCGTGGCCAAGTCTGGCGAGGCGTAGAAGTCTGCTGGTCCTGGAAGCGCCTTGGTTAGCGGTCGCCAAACCGCCCGCTTATCAGGTCGAGCATGAGTATGCGAGTCGCGTGGCAGATGCGACAAATCGCAAGAGCGTGGAGCGCGCTGCCACTTTTGCTCAGTTTCTGTGGTGTACTGTCCTTTTCCGCAGACGGCAGCGCTTGCTGAAATCTCGGAATGGCAGCACAAGGATGTTAGCTTTCTTTCGTCAGGCGTGTGAAGGAACGGTGTTGAAGGTCATGTCTATTCTTTTTCTTTCTTCATCCTTTCGTGGTATGTAGTAACACACTCGAATTCCAATGTCACAGAGTAGCAGGGAGAGTCGGTTTGGCTTGCCTCTCCAATCATGAAAGCTTTGCCTTTTTTGCTTTCGGAAAGCCATCAAGCCGCAGACGAGACTTGTATCACGCAAGCGTGCAAGCGTGCAAGCAAACAAAACGCGGTGACATGGGCCCCAGCACCTGCAGGTCCGGGTCATTGCAACAGCAATCACGAGTCCTACTCTCGAGCCTCCGAGTTGCGGTAACACAGCAGGTATCTTCGGGTTTGGACAAACTCGCAGCGCATGATGGCTTGGTGGGGGCAGGCAGACGAAAAGCCGTATTTTAAGCAGAGCAGAAGACGTTGAAGAATGCGTCACTATTCCCTTGGTTTGGTTCACTTGATTCTTCTTGTTCTCTTCATCAAACCGATTGAATCTAGTATTTTCTTCCTTTGCTCTCCAGTCTTCTTTGATACAGAACTCTTCCTCCCCAGAAAACAACAACAACAACAACAACAACCATGTTCAGCGCCTTCTTCGACCATGACCCCTTCCACCACATGGCCGCCATGCCTCCCGCCCTCCCGTACGAAAAGTACTTTTCCCCACCTCCACCCAGGAGACAACGACAGCACGGTCATCATCATAACCATAATCATAACCACCACCGCCATGCATTCCACCCGGACGCTTCTCCCCCAAGCTACTTCTCCTCTTCCCCCTCTCCATCCCCAGACCAAGACCAAGACCACGATCATGATCCCTACTTCCACTCCGACTCTGACACTAGTCTCCGCATCCCAGCAGCACCGCTACCTCATCGCTACACTTCAAGCAGCAGCAACAACAACAACAACAACAACAACAACAACAGCAAGAAGAAGAACGGGCCGTCCCATAGTAATGGTACTAGTGGAACTGGTAGTATGACGATGCTAGGCGCAACACCAGGATTCCGCCGCACAACGCTCAAGCTGGCGCGCCGCACGTTTGAAAAGATAAATGCCATGCATCCTTCTTCTTTTTCTTCTTCTTCTTCTTCGTCGTCGGCAGCGGTGCTCATTCTGCCAGACCTACTAACGCCGCTGCTGGTTACCGTGTGGAATCCTACTAGTACTACTGCTGCGGGGGCAGCGTACACGCTGCGGGCTACTGTGGCGGGCGACATGCGGTTCTGCGATGTGGTGAGACAGATTGTAGGTGATGAACAGCAGCAGCAGCAGGGGGGCGAGGTGGTGAGGGCATATGTCAAGGTGAGGGGTGAGTGGCAGGAGCCCGAGGCTTGTTGTCGGGTGAGTGAGTTTGTGGAGCAAGTGGGGAGTAGTAGGTATGTGGGCGAGGTTCAGGTTAAGATTGAGGTTGGAGGGGGCAGTCGTGTTGGTGGTATTGGAGACGGAGCTGTTTCTGGGGGGAGACGCGGGTTCGCGGCATGGGAAAGGGAGACGGGGCGGGCGTGGGAAATTCGAGAGTAAAGGCTCTTCTTCTTCTTCTGCTTCTTCTTCTTCTTCTTCTTCTTCTTCTTGGTGGTGGTATGGAAATAGACAAGGTACACAGACTGCATCAGGCTCAAACATGGTTGTATAAAATGCTATTTGCGTAAATCCGCTTCTCGTTTACTCGCACCGCCCTAGACATCATGGCTCGCAGCTCTGGATCCTGAACGCCAAGCCTAATCTAATATGTTTAATGGTGTAGTGTAAGATGCTCCAAAGGCAGAAAAGGTTACAAGAAGATACTCAAAAGAGAGATGAAAAAAAGCTCTGTGCCAGGGAATCGCTGGTGGGGGGGGGGGAAGCAAAAAAAGACATGGTCCGCATTTGACAACACGTAACATGCCATAGAAACAAAGGAACGTGAGTCATTTTCCTTCATGCCATTCTTGTCATTTTTTGACGCTTCTACGACTTCAGGCTGTCTTGCATGCTCCTGCTGCTGGCGCTGAGGGGCATGTTGCTGGTAGGGAGAATCGTCTTGGGCTTGCTGTTCTGGCGGATCTTGGCTAGCGCGTAGACAAGGCCACTGATGAAACCAACGATAATGGCAGAGACACTGCCAAAGGTAACGGGCGCATCGAAGAAGACCAGACCGCTAAGAGCAATGGGGAGCTTGTTCAGCGCGCCGACCATCGAGTAAGTTGTAGATGACGTGACACGGACAGCCCAGGCAGATGTGTATGAGATGAAGACGGTAGAGAGACCGGACACAATCATGACAATCATGACGGTGTTGCGCTGGTCCGGGGGAAAGTTCTTCTGGATGTTTGCAGAGGACCAGTCTTCGACGAGGATCGATGCGACGAGCAGAATGGGAATGGTGAGGAGGTTGTTGTAGTACATGGCTGTTACAAGTTAGCGTAGTCGACCGTTGCGAACGGTAATAGACTCACTGTCAAAGTCCTTGAAGTTGGTGAGCTTGATGCGCTTGCGCATGCCCAAAACATACGTAGCCGTGCACAGGCAGTTGAACATCATCCAGAGGTAACCGGCATGCAGGGTAGACATGGCATCGGTGGAGGCGGCTGAAGAGTTGTTCATGCTAGCCAACGCATGCTGAATGTCTGCCCAGGCCGCAATGACGGAGCTAAAAACCATCAATCCGAACGAAAAGAGAGCCATTGGCGTAACCGCGCCTCCGAACCAAAGAACCTCTCCGTATGCGATCAGGATAATGGTCAGGTTCTTGAAAATGGTGTAGACGGGGATCGAGAGGAACTTGAGGGCCCAGGTGCTCGTGTAGATCATGCCGATGAGGAGGAGAGAGATGGGGAACCCTGGTCTAGTTAGAGAGATTCCAGGAGCTGCCGCATCGGGCGAACGTACACTTCTTGGCCTCATCGCTGTTGAAGTCGCGGTACGTGATGATGCCGGCGGCTTTGCATATCGAGATTGCGGCAACGCACACAACCGACTGTCGCGAGTTAGACGGGGCGGTCTGCGTGGGCGAGGAATCGGCATACCTGGACGCAGAGAAGGAAGAAGTTGAGGTTGAAGTCGACGCCGGAAAGCACGTATTTGTTCGTAACCGTCATGAGGATGGACGAGCCACAGTAGGCCAGAATGGCCGCGACTGGGTTCTCCGTTACCGACGCCGCGCCGCCGCGGTGTGAGGATGCGCGTGGCAGCGGCGAGGGCGCGCGGAACTCCTTGCCCGAAGGCATGTCGACTCTGTAGTCGTCGCTTTTCTTGTCGTCAGACATTGTGGGGGAGCGTAATGTGTTCACAATGACCAGATGTACGTAAGCGGTCGAGGTATGCGGCAGCGACAGGAATGTCCCGTGGGTCAAAGGACAGCTAAGTGGCGGCGACTGTACGACGCTGGGTGAGGGGCTGTGGAAGGAGGGAAGAAAGAGACACGAAGAGGAAGAGGAAGAAGGCGAGCGTCGCAAGAGAGATGCGCAGGGACGCGAGTCGGGTGGGTCACGGCGATGCTTGTCCCCTGGCCTGGAGTTGCTGGTCTGTAGCCGTGGTAATTTCAAATGCCACTAAACCGCCTTGGAACACGAGTAAACCTTCATGTCAGCATCCCAGCCCGCTATCTAGGCATGCAGTCTGTTCTATAATTGGCCGCCGTATCCTCCTGCTCCGTGTATTGACAGCTGCACTCTATCCAGGTACTTCCTGGCGTTGCATTGTCCAGCCAGCCGTTGCAGCGTCCGCGAGGCGTCTCCGCTGCGGCCGTTTATCGCCACGTGACCCTCCTTATCGAACCGCCGCTATCTCTCTCCTTATTCTTACTCTGCCAGCAACCCCAGACAATTTCCGAAATGACCTCGCTAGACCCAAAGGTTGCTTCGCTCGTCGATCGGGCCGCGCGCGAGGACGAGTCGGACGAGGATGCACTTATCGCGTCTCTGGAAGACGACGAAGAGCTGGATGCTTTCCGCGAGCAACGACTCCAACAATTGCACCAAGAGTATGACAGGGCGCGGCGGCTGAAAGAGAGCGACCACGGGACGTATACAGAGATCAAGGACGAGAAGGCATTGATGGACCTTACAACAAGCACCAAATTGTGTGTGGTGCACTTTTTCAAGCCCGACTTCAACCGCTGTCGAATCATGGACACGCATCTCGAGGTAAAAAAAAAACTCACATGGAGATAGGAAATAATTGCTGACGTGAACAGTCACTGGCTCCGTCCCACTATGAGGCCCGTTTCCTGAGGATCAACGTGGAAAACTGCCCATTTCTTGTCACACGTCTGGGGATCCAAGTCCTCCCATGTGTGATTGCTTTTATTGACGGCGTGGGGGCTGATCGCATCATTGGGTTCGAGGGGCTCGGCCACACTGAGCAGACCTTTACTACCCGGGACCTGGAGGCTAGGCTGATCCGGGCAAACGTGCTTGCACGAAACAAAGTCAATGAAGAAGACGAGAGGCGGAGGCTACAGCGCGGTAAAGAGAAGGAACAGGAAGACGAGGACGATGACTGGGATTGAAGAGCAACAGGCTCAAGTCTTACGGCCGTGCGCAGCTGAGCTGAAATGATGAGAGAGACATTTCCTCATATCAACAGGGAGGCTGCAGTTTACACCGTCGCTCGCCAGATGAGACAACAGCAAGCCTCAAGAACAGCCTGCCATTAGGCGCACAACAAGCAAAACAACTTTCATGGTTGCCATTGAGGAAACAGGCTGATTCCTCCCGGTCCAGCAGCAACAGCCCAACATCTCAATCATATCCAAACAGTGCAGCAAACAATGACAAACAACACGGCGATTATGTTGAGTGCAATGGGCCAGGCATGTGATGGATTTGCCTTTCTGCAACACAAACAATCATCTGCACGCCAAGCAACATGAGACGAGGGAGTGGGCAACAGACGTGCACGAGACACTTGAATCGACTTGGATTCATGACCAAAGAACCCATTTCAACATGCATCATTGATATTTTGTGTGGAGTTGGACTGTGGGTCCATGTGTAGTGTCCTGGCCTATGGAACTCCAAGAGTGCGGCGTTAACGCGGGAGATCTGTGCATACATGCCTAACTAAAACATTTGCAAGCAACAGACACGGGGGGCCTTATCAGGCACTGAGCGTCACCATGCGTCAAGTTCTTTGAACTACCGTAACGTCACAGCTGCTCTACAAGTCGCGTTGCGCTAGCTCTTGAGCTGACTGCAAACTCACCATGGAGGCGTCTGCGCTGGCCGGTGTTGTATGTCTATTCTGATTACGCGGCCCCATGTCTGTCGTCAGCTTCCAAGCCCGCAAGCTAATGCGAGCTCCAGATAGCCGCACTGCCGCAATGCATTGAATCCGCAAGGCAACTTTATGACCTTCGCACAAAGTACAAAGACGCCTCTGTGCTCATCACAGCCATCTACTCCGAGTCGCAGGTTGTCGCCGCCACCCTCTCTCAACTCCAAAACCTGCTCGAACACGATACGCTCCGCAAGAAACCCGAATTACTCGAGACGTTCGATCGTGCACTAACAAATTGTCGCGTCGTATATGCATGTCTCGATGAGGAGGTACGGGAGCTGGTCCTGAAGGCTGAGACGGATGACCTGAAGTTCAGGGATCGGGCAAAATTTCTGTGGAAGGAAGATACATTCAAAGAGCTGCTCACTCAGATCCGAGGGCAGCAATCAGGCCTTAATTTGTTGGTGCAAGGACTCCAAATAGAATCCATTGCAGACATCAAGAGACTGGTACAAGACAACAGCGTGACGCTTGAAATGGCACTAAAAGGGACCAAGACTCTCCGACAGACGCATCCAAAAGTCAAAGTACCAGAGTCGCTCTTCAACCGTCAAGACATACAGGGTGAGGGTTCCGACAATGAATTACTCCAATTGGATACTGAATTCGCATTCGACGACGATGTTGTCAATTCCAAAGCCTATCGTCGCGTCATGGCAATGGCCCTTTCACGCAGCAGGACTAGAGTGCTCGATGATCCAAAGACTGGGCCACGAGAAGAAGAATCGACTGCTCTTGGGACCGTACGTCAAGACGACGAGAGTAAAGATGCATGTAGCACAATCATCCCTCTAACTTCGGGGGGCGAGGATGCTGCAAACGTCACACCAGAATCTGATGCTAAGCCAGAGTCTGCAACTCAAGCCGCTCCTGCGAATGAACACAGCGACCTTTTTGGTACTCTTGAGCGCGATGTTCTTGCATGCATGCCTCCGGCTACATCTATAAACGTTCAGTCGACTCCGAATCTGACGCTGACTAGTACTGGCAACCCAAGTGCTGGAAAACTAACTCCTTCACCGATAACATTGCCTAGTGGCAAATACGACACTGTTGAACTGGAAGCGACACTCCCACCATTACCTTCTCGTCATCCAAGTAATGACAGTTCTGCAGCATCTACGCCCCAAATGCGTTCGGTCTCGTCTGACAATAGCATGTACACTTCGGATGCGCCCACCACCTTCTCCCAGCCATCAGCAGGGTCATTGTACACCATACATTCAGCCTCTGCGACGAGCCCAAACCTCCTGGCTCGACCTCTGCGGAAACCATTGCCACCTGCGAGCAAAAGATCATATAGCAATCTCCGCGACAGAATCGATGCACCATCTGAACACACACCTTCGATCCCTGTACCACCATTCCGCAACGCAGAGATTCGCGCTATATGGAGTTTCCTCATCGATTCGGAAAGAAAATATATCGACCGCATGACAAAGTTCAAACGCATATTCTACGACCCCGTGATAAGACAATGGCCCATCCTAGAGAAACACCTCAGCGCAATCCTCATCGGCGAACAACTCGCCATCTGCCACGAGCACCATATCCTGCGCGCCCTGGACCAAAACCTTCTCTCCGCTCACCCTGAAACTACCTGCGATCCCAGCGTTATCGAAGCCTGGATTCCAAAAGCCCAACAGCTATACCGTGAATACACCTGCAAAATGCCCCACACAGCGTCGTCGTTACGGAAAGCACAAACTGCAGATACGCGATTCACACCGTTTATCAATACGCTTGGTCTCAGCTTCGTGTACTTTAACAGGGGCTGGGAAGACTACTTGCAGCTTCCGCGGCTGCAGCTGCAATCCTACAGCGATAATCTGATGAACATGGTTGCCATTGCAGAGACACTGACTACACCGGCGGCAAAGCAAGAGCTGGAGAGGCTACGATGGGCGCTGCAGGCTGTGAAGGACTTCAACGCCTCGATAGCCGTCCTGCACGAAGCAACGCAGGGCAAGGAAGACGTACAGAACGTGTACAAGCGGCTTCGCATGGACAGTGACGATTTGTCTAGCCTATGTTTACTTGATCCAAGCCGCAGAGTCAAGTATCAGGGTGGCATGGCGCTGAAATATCGAAGTCAAGGGCCATGGATTCCCATTCACGCCGTGCTATTCGACCACTGTTTTGTGTGGGGAAAAACAAAGAAGAGTAAAGGCGACGAAATCCCGGTTACCGGCAAACCTGTTATGCTTTCCGATGTGGAATTTTCGCTCCCAAACGAGAAGCACACGTTTCAGAAGGCGACGATGCTGCACCAGATTACGAGGGGATCGGCCGTGTAAGTGAATTATATTGGTTGTTTTTTTGTGATGCAAGAATGCTGACGACTGGTGGGTGCAGGTACTATATTATCGTTAAGAATATTACTATGGGGAGTAAACCAAGTCTCCTGGGCGTGTACAGTACAGAAGAGAGGGATGTGTGGTTTAATCATCTCATCACGGCAAAGTCCCGCGCGTCTACCCTTCCCATACGGAAAAATATATCAACGGAACGTTGATGTTATGAGCACTGGCCTGCAATATATGTACGGACCCAATACCGGCAAGGATCCAATTTCGTAGATCTAGCATCACGTACATGAGCTTTGTTTAAATGAGGGCTGAAGACAGGGTCTAGGGTCACGCACGGGAGGAATTGTTAGAGAATAGGATGTAATGCTAGTAATGCTTGCTGAGGTTACAACGATAAGAAGTTTATGTAGAGAAGGGGTTATTGGAATGCAGGATTTGAGGTCATGTGCGGTAGCGCTCAGGTGCTGGGAATGGGAACGAGATCCCCTGTCACCACTACCTGGTACCTAATGAGTCTATGACCAATCATGGCTAAACCTGTACCTACCTAGGCTGACAAAGGTGGGTGGGTGGCACAGCGCTAAGGGAATCACCATTCTTCACACTTACTACGAGGAACCTTCAATTATTGAGACGACTTCTTTTCTACGGGTTCCTGCTTCCCAGTCTTAGATTCATGCTTCTCAATCGTCTAGCTCGTCAGATAATCCCAATTCCACGGATAAGCATCAGAATGGCGTCCACCATTGTCGGCAAATCCGGCCGTGTATACACTCAGCGCGGCGTCCTGCAGGAGCGCAAAGACGCCAGCATGAGCATCTTCAAAGCCGAGTAAGTAGTTAAAACCTCAAAGTTGAAGTTCCGCTCAACAAGATTCTTTCTAGATCTCACGACAAATCTTTCGTTCTCAAGCGCGTGTCCAAGCCATTCTACGACTTGTCGTTACGCCTTGCAGCCGATCTCCCAGAGTCTCGTCGGCTGCGCATGCATACTGATGTCAGCGAAGACGAAAACGTGCTAATCTACCCGTACTACCAAGATACTCTGCTTGGACTGCTCCGGGAAGATCCAGAGATCTCAGATGCAGCACGCAGCAAAATCTTGCGGGACACAGGAGAAGCCATTCAAGAACTGCACAGCGAGAACTGGATCCATATTGGTACGATGACTACCAATCTGTATTTCCATCGTGCATGACAGATTTCTAACCACGAATTCAACTTGGCAGATATCAAGCCCGATAATATACTGCTCAACTGGACGTGCGACGAAGAGGGTACTAAAACAATCACACACGTTGCTTTAGGGGACTTCGACATCGCTTTCAAGCTGGAAGCGGGAGCACTGCTCTACACCAGGCATGCAGTAGGCAACGCTATGTGGCGCAGTCCTGAAGGCCAGACTGGGAGAGGTTTGTCCAAGGCATCAGACGTTTACTCATTCGGGCTTGTTGTAAGTCACCCTCCAATTGCTGTTTCCATCAGTATCATTCGAAGAAACCCAGAATAAGTGTTCACACAATGCATATACACCCTGGGGGCTGGGGAATTGCTGCTCATCAACAACTATCAAGAGCTCGTCAAGCTGGGCATAACTCCCGAGCAAGAAATCCTAACACGGCACTTCTCCTACTTTGGCTCAGCAAACGACGGCCTTCTCCGCCGCATTTCAAGCGAGAAATGGGCAAAGGCTTTCAAATCAGCATCTCAGATGGCGGAGTTGGCCGTGCAAGACCAGCCTGAAATGAGTTTTGAAGTGTGGGGCCAAGAGTTGGGTTTGCAGGCACAGGACATGATATCGCGAATGACCAAAATGGATCCGCTGGCTAGGCCGGAGATAGACGATATCTTGGCGCATCTGTGGTGGCAGGAAGAGACGGCTGGATGCATAGTTGGGGTGGCGACGGGACTTTGTGCGTTTGTGTGTCTTGGAGGGTGAATACAAAGCCACGAAGCTGATACGTGGCGAAGCGATGTTTCACGTCGCATTATATCAGTCTTAGTATGTCCTCATCGAAGCTCGGTACATGCACATAATAATTTGCATCTATCAACGTTATGATTTTATGGTTTCGCGCGAAGGAGGAAGGGTATCATTTCTGATAATACATCGACAAACTTGAACAGGCTCCTATTAGCGTTGGGATGTTACTCCTGAACAAGGATGTGGGAAGATCTCAGAGATTACCGGGCCCTTTGAAGAGCAATGGGGTACCCTCACCGTCCAGAGAATGTTGGCCTTTATGCATGACCGTTCCGGCTTCGAGCCGAACGATAACTTAGACTGGTTTGCGAGCTGCTGCGAGGCTTATTCGGAATGGCGTCGTGTGCTGGAATCCAAGTGCGAACGCCATATCCAGCCAAAGAATGGCATCATCAAGCACGAAGACCTACGTGAGCTTCGAGATGTTCTTCAGACATATACTAACTTGCCAGAATTTATGCGAAACACATTGGCGTGCCTAACCGCCAACGCCATCAAGGACCGACCGACCACGGATATCATAGAGACTCATCAAGTCGCATATCACAAGCCGTCCTGTATGTTCAATGCCACGCAGCTGGATCGATTGGCATCTCCGCAAAGCCATGTGTACTGCGTCAATTCCGGAAACGTTCACTGCGACAACTATGTCGAGGTCCGAGGTGAGGCCAAGCTGGAGGGGCACTACGTACCACTGTCGTTACTGTGACCCAGCAGACTTTAGCCAAGTGTTCCACCATGTGGTCTTGGCCCATAAAACCCTTCTTCCGTGGGCGTTAGTCACTCGCGAAGGCAGGCAATTCAATTTCCACGCCCCGTTGGGCGCTGATACCTCCGAGCCGCACCATACCTTTTTGCCTACGTATTTTGGCAGTATGAAGATACTACCAAACATGCCAAGCGGCCAAGAGGTGTACGCTCGCGTCGACCGCTGGGGCAAGTTTAGGACTGCGGCGCAAATCGATGAGGCGGCTGGCCTGCGGAAGCGGACTATATTGCGTGTAAAGGGCCCATCCCTGAGGCTTCCTGATAATTCACAGGTGCCGGGTGAGGCTGCTTCACCAGAATTATCCATGGACATGGATGTAGAACCATCAATGCTTACCCAAAGACTAGAGGTTAGAGGGCAAGTTCGTGCTCAAGCCCGTCCACCTGCGAAGAAAAACACCAATGTCCAGCGATCAGAACCTGCCGTGCTGGCCGCAAAGCGTTCGAGGCCCTTGGAATCCACAGATGAGCCTGTAGTGGCAGACACACCACCGCAGCAAGCAGCCGCACTCACAACAACTTTCATGGACCGAGCGCTATTTAATCTCGAGCGACAGGCCCAAGGTCAGACCGCAGAATCTCCTCGTGAATTGCCACGGGCTCCAGAAGTATCGTTTTGTCAACGAGAGGAGAATGCGAATCTCCTCGAGCCGGGCCCTCCTTTACTGCTTGTCGCAAACAACGAGACCTTTACTATTACATCTGACGACTCATTCGACCTCGAGCATGATATCCGGCAAAACGAGAAGTGGCTTTCGAAGATGGGAAACGGAGACAATGGATCGGGTGAGGTTGCTGGGCTCTTTGGCTTCAACTTTCATCACAGCCTGCGTCGTGAGGGAGACGAATCCGATACTGAAGAAGAGACGCCGCTTGCTGGAAAGGCAGAGGAAAGGCCAGGGGCTCCAGTGACGGATGTGCTCGGCTCTCCTCAAACGAGCATGCTGACTAGGCACCGGGAAAGAGTATCGCAGTCGTTTGCTTTGGACGCAAGTTCTGGTACTTTGATGGATACCGGCAACGAGAAGGCCGTTTCGCAGCCATTCAGCGGCCGACTGGACCTTGAGCGCATAGCTCCGCTGCAGTCGAGTGGTGCACAGGCAGATGCAACTGAGCATGCGCGTGAGTTTGGCGGTGCAGCGGTGGAGTTGCCTGGGTGGGCGGAAATCCAGAAGAGTGTTGGGGATGGTGGTAGTATTCCAGACACGGAGCCGGGAGAATCGTTGCATGCGGATGTGGATGAGTAATGGTTGGGCGGGTAGTCTTAGCTGTGAAGGGTAAAGGAAGCTCGGGTGGATAGGAAGCAGATTAATAAAGGCGCTTGTCAGATGACCGTGTGCATAACCGTTTTTCCTTTGTCGCCCTGTGTTGCATCGTTACACCTGGTTTTTAAGTGGAGCTCGTGCGAATCGGCCAAAGTTTTTGCGTTGCCAGGACGGTAGGTAGTGAGGCTGTACTTGGCACCCCCGCCAGATGCTCTCGAGGTTGATGCATGCTGTGCACGCACAAGTGCCGCTGGCCACGGCGACACTTGTCCGCCACACGTGGGCAGCAGTGTGTATATGTAGCGACGGCCTGGCTACAGGTGGAGGGGGCGGCGGGCGAATCAAATCATTGTGCCGGGCTGCGGATGATTATCAAACACCAACGGGGGCAGCAGTCGAGTGCCCCGCCATGGCAGCGGCGAGCTTACCAATGCAGCGCGCCCAGCCTAGTGGTAGTTACTAGGCGAGCAGAGGAGGGGCCGGGGCAATGCAGCACTGGCAGGGTGGATAGCAGGACAGTGGCAGTACTGTAGGCGCTCGGGGCATTGGGCGTGCTCGATGGCGGGGTATTGCGCCGCCCGCCCTGGAGACGGGAGCTCAACCAGCTGTCATGGCGGGCATGGCGCGACACGAGCAGCGTCCAAGTCGTGCTTGGCCGTGCCGAGCGGTTTGGCCTGGCTGGTTCTGGTCGGTCGACGCATTTCCGACGCGGTGCAGGCCTTAAGGGGGCGTGGCCGAGCTGGGCCAGCCTTCTCCGGCACGCCGCGGTGCAGTGCGGCGACAGGCCGTGCAGGCGGCTTAGTGATGGTTGCGGTGCGGACACATGGCCAGGCTATGGCTGTTGACTGATGGGGTGTCAGACGGACGGCGTCAAGGGGGCGGCAGGCTTTCGTGTCTGGTGCTGGTCGGGTCGGGTCCTGTCACTGTCGTGTCTGATAGATACTTACTGGCCCTATCGCCGGCGTTGGAGCGGCAAATTGGCCAACGTCACCACCACGACCGCCGCGCTAGAGCACGTCCGACAACCCCACCAGCCACTGTAGCTTTTCTTTCGCACACCACGCTCTATCCGTAGCTTCCGTCCTTCTACCGCGTCTCTCTGCCTGACCCGATTCCCATTGTCCGTTGCAGCCCTTGATTGAGCTGTCATCTCTGCAACCGCGCCTTTGCCAGAGCGATTGCACCCCTCAACCCCAAACAACCCCCCATCTCGCCATGGCCGACACTGTCATCCAGCCGCAGCACGAGGTGGCCAATGCCGGGTACGTGACCTCAATCCTGCGCTCTCGGGGCATGGCCCGCGAGGGAGAAGACGCCTCCATTTGCCTTGGCTGGATTTGTCCGGCTGTTGTTTCTGGCCGAGTCGAGTCGAGTTGCTCGATGAAAGAGGGGCCGCTCCTTGCGCCCGCCCCACGACCATCACCCACGCCTGCTGAACACGACGGCTAATCCGAGCGCCCGCACAGAAACATGGAGCTCAAGGACAACACCATCATTGTTGTTCTCGGCGCCTCTGGCGATTTGGCCAAGAAGAAGACGGTACGTACACGTTGTTGAGCCGCGCGGGGGCGGGATGAGACGTCAGACTAACATGACACCAGTTCCCAGCTCTGTTTGGTCTTGTAGGTTACACGGCCTAGCTGCGATTGCGCCCTCGTTGACCACGGATATAGCACCGGAACAACTTCCTTCCCAAGAACATTCGCATCGTCGGCTATGCGCGCACCAAGATGGACCACGACGAGTACCTCAAGCGCGTCAAGTCGTACATCAAGACGCCCACAAAGGAGATTGAGCAGCAGCTAGAAGAGTTTTGCGGCTTCTGCACCTACGTCGCCGGCCAGTACGACCAGGACGACTCCTTTCTCCAGCTCGAAAAGCACATGCAGGAGATTGAAAAGGGCCGCAAGGAGACCAACCGCGTCTTCTACATGGCGCTGCCCCCTAGCGTCTTCATCACAGTTTCCCAGCACTTGAAGCGCAACTGCTACCCCAAGAGCGGCATTGCTCGTGTCATTGTAAGCCAGTTGCGTGCATCCGCCCTGTGCCGTGCCACTAACGACCGGTGTGCAGGTTGAGAAGCCATTCGGCAAGGATCTCCCAAGTTCGCGCGAACTGCAGCAAGCGTTGGCTCCAGACTGGACTGAAGACGAGCTGTACCGCATCGACCACTACCTCGGCAAGGAGATGGTCAAGAACATTCTCATTCTCCGATTTGGTAACGAGTTCTTTGGCGCAACCTGGAACAGAAACCACATCGACAACGTTCAGGTACGAGGAGCTGAAGCCGGCCGCAGCTGGAGATATTGACGAGCACAGATTACCTTCAAAGAGCCCTTTGGCACAGAGGGGCGAGGAGGCTACTTTGACGAGTTTGGCATCATCCGTGATGTCATGCAGAACCGTGAGTGACCAAATGCGGTTCCCAGGAAAAGGCGACTGACAATGGCAGACTTGCTGCAAGTGCTGACTCTCCTGGCCATGGAGCGGCCCATTTCCTTCTCTGCCGAAGACATCCGTGACGAAAAGGTGCGCGTGCTCCGTGGCATGGCGTCCATCGAGCCCAAGAACGTCATCATCGGACAATACGGAAAGTCGCTGGACGGACAGAAGCCCGGCTACAAGGAGGACGACACGGTGCCCAAGGACTCGCGATGCCCCACGTTTGCCTCGATGGTTGCGTACATCAAGAACGAGAGGTGGGACGGTGTGCCCTTTATCCTCAAGGCCGGAAAGGCTCTCAACGAGCAGAAGACCGAGGTCCGCATCCAGTTCAAGGATGTTACTTCTGGCATTTTCAAGGACATTCCCCGCAACGAGCTCGTCATCCGCGTGCAGCCCAACGAGAGTGTTTACATCAAGATGAACTCCAAGCTGCCCGGTCTCAGCATGCAGACTGTCGTCACAGAGCTTGACCTCACGTACAGACGGCGATTCTCGGACCTGAAGATCCCCGAGGCGTACGAGTCGCTCATTCTCGACGCGCTCAAGGGCGACCACTCCAACTTTGTGCGTGACGACGAGCTCGACGCCAGCTGGAGGATCTTCACACCTCTGCTGCACTACCTGGACGACAACAAGGAGATTATCCCCATGGAGTACCCATACGGTATGTGCTGTATGACTATGAAATTGGACGGTTGCTGACTGACTCGCAGGCTCCCGCGGCCCCGCCGTGTTGGACGACTTTACTTCGTCCTACGGATACAAGTTCAGCGACGCAGCAGGTAAGACCTCGCCTCTGTAGCGAACCGGCAACACGTCACTAATACAGCTACAGGATACCAATGGCCAATGAACGAGCAGAAGTTGTAGGGGCCAGGTCGAGCACGCGGGAAAAGGGCAGCAAGTTTGGCTTGTTTTGATGTCATGATCAGCCTCGGCAGCTTCTTTTTTTATACGAATGCAAGCAAGTGAATAGATAATGAATGTAACGACGCCTCCATGTCGCAGGTGGCCATGCATGTGTATGTCAAGAGTGGTGGCCGGAGCGGGTGCATTGCTGCTAACCGTAGGGGTGGAATTTAGGCTTCTGTTTCCGAGAGCGGAGGACTCAGGCCTGGGCGATGGTGGGGGTAGAGAGGCTAGAGCGCGATGGCATCATCAGCAGATTGAGAAATTTTTGAGACGCGTCTGAGCAACGCGGGCTGACTCAAACCAATTAGATCTGACTGCATGCCGCAATGGGCGAGTCCAGCAAAGGCTGATTGCTAAGAAAAAAAAAGTGGAGAGCGTCTTTTGTCGGTGTCGGTGTCGGTGTCAGTGTCGCTGTTGCTCATACAGTAGTCGCCGCCGGTACCACTATTTTCATTGACGCTGTTGGAACCCGGCTAGCCATTTTACCTGTGACTCGATATTACTCGACAAGGAGCGCCTCGGGGTATTTATAGTCGAGCACTCTGAGCCTCCGGATCGTGCGACCTGATTGAGTTGTCGCATCCCTCCTCTCTCCGCCGAGCAACCTCCGCAATCACCTCCGCGTGCGCCCGCCCACCATGACTCCCGCCCAGGATATCGCCGGCAGCGGCAACATGCCCTCACGCTCCGTGTCCAACAGCCTCAACTTCAGCACCAGCCCGTCGATTCCCTTCCACAGCCCGCCGTCGACATTTCGCCAGCCGCCGTCGCTCAACACAAGAGATGGCCGCTCGCATGCGCAGCAGCTCGCCAAGCAGCTGAAGCCGTTCGACACCAAGGACATCAAGGTGCTTCTGCTGGAAAATGTCAACGAGGCGGGTGTCCAGATCCTCCGGGACCAGGGATACCAGGTCGAGGCAATCAAGGCCAGTCTGGGAGAGGACGAGCTGATTGAGAAGATCCGCAATGTCCAGGTCATTGGCATCCGCTCCAAGACCAAACTCACCAAGAAGGTCTTGGACGAGGCCAAGGACCTGATTGTCATCGGCTGCTTCTGCATTGGAATGAACCAGGTCGACCTGGAGGCTGCGGCCAGCAAGGGAATTGCCGTCTTCAACTCGCCCTTTAGCAACTCGCGCTCCGTTGCCGAGCTCGTCATTTCGGAAATCATTGCGCTCGCTCGCCAGCTTGCCGACCGCTCCATGGAACTGCACAATGGCACTTGGAACAAGGTCAGCAAGGGCTGCTGGGAGATTCGAGGCAAGACACTGGGCATAGTCGGATATGGACACATTGGTTCGCAGCTGAGTGTGCTGGCCGAGTCGATGGGCATGAACGTCATCTACTACGATGTCCTGACCACCATGGGTCTGGGAACTGCGCGACAAGTAGCGACTCTCGACGACCTCCTGTCAGAAGCCGACTTTGTCTCGCTACACGTTCCCGCGCTTCCCGAGACCAAGAATCTCATTGGCAAGGCGCAATTCGCAAAGATGAAGGACGGCAGCTACCTCATCAACAATGCTCGCGGCACCGTCGTCGACATTCCAGCGCTGATTGAGGCCAGTCGGTCTGGCAAGCTCGCAGGAGCAGCCATTGACGTGTTCCCCAACGAGCCGGCTGGCAACGGCGACTACTTCACGAGCGAGCTCAACACATGGACCAAGGACCTTGTCGGCCTCAAGAACCTGATCCTCACCCCCCACATTGGCGGCAGCACCGAGGAAGCGCAGAGCGCCATTGGTGTCGAAGTCAGCACAGCGCTGGTTCGCTACGTCAACGAGGGCACGACGCTCGGTGCCGTCAACATGCCCGAGGTCAACCTTCGCGGCCTGACGCTCGACCAGCCAGACTGCATGCGTGTCATTTACATCCACAAGAACGTCCCCGGTGTCCTGAGACAGGTCAACGGCATCCTGCTGCACCACAACATTGAAAAGCAAATGTCGGATTCAAAGGGCGACGTTGCCTACCTCATGGCGGATATCAGTGAGGTCAAGGAGGGAGAGATTAAGGACTTGTTTACGAGTTTGGAGGAGTTGTCGTGTAAGTGTGCTCTCTACTTTTTTTTTCTACTTACAATTTCGTGACTAATTATTCAACAGCATGCATTCGTACGAGAGTCTTGTATTAAGAAAAGCGGAGCAATCACAGACGCGGGGGTGTAAAAAATCGGTGAGGGGGGCTGGGGTAACATTGCTGCAAAAAAAAGTTACTGTGTGTTTGAAGGAAAGAAGGGGAGGGGCAGCTTTGACTATGTCTCTGTCTCTGGGGGATCTTTTTTCTTTTCTTTACATGTATATTCTAGTAGCTACTTTCTTCAACAGCAAAGTTCAACAATGGCCGGCTACAAGAGCTATTATTATCAGAACAAGACTGACTACGGCTGCGTGCGGCATTAACCATCCCCCCCCCTCCCCCTTTCGCCCTCAGCCTTTGTACGCATCGGTGTACACCGGATATCGATTTATTTATTTCGATCTTTGCAAGGTGTACCCCCCTTCTTTTCTTGGATTTACTTTTTTTGTATTTCACCGTTCTATCCTTGGGTGACTTTTTTTTGGGAGGGGAGGGGAGGGGGCCTTTATTTTTGTTTTTTCCTGGCAATAACGTTTCTGCTAATGATGCTGTTTGCTTTTTTTAGGGCTTGCGCTTCTCTCGGATCTACTTGCTTTGTCCTTCTGGAAATGCGTGCATGGTTCTCTCTTTTTTTTTCCCGTGATTGGGTTTCCTGATTGGGTACGTACACAACTGTGCTGGCTGGAGGCTCGTTAAGAGTTGCCTCCCGCCCGTTTACTGTACCCAGGGACGAGGTTATGCAGCACAAGTTGGTGTGGGTGGGTGTGGGTGGGTGTGGGTGGCCAAGTTAACGTGTGTTCGCCGGGTGGAGGTTACACTGGCACTGGGTCGGAAGGGCGTGGGTGAAACATGGACGCTTGCGTGAACCACGCGTTGGCGATGACAGCTGCACGACGGGCACAAAGGGGTCTTGTCGCCCGTTTATGCTGGGTGGTCATAGCCGCGGCCTTTTGCTCGAGTGTGTGTGTGCTGTGCCTGGCGGTGGAGTCGGGTGTACATACATGTATGTATGTATGTATGTATGTATGAATGTGGCGGGCGGTGGAGGAGTCATGGCCAGTTTGCGGCTGTCATGGCATACCAACAGGATCCACCGTCGTGGATCGGGGCAGAGAATGGGACGCGTACCATGGCACGGCCCGATGGGGCTTAGCGCAGGGTCGCCGTCGTGGCAGCAGGCAGCGTGGAAAGGCGGCCACGGCCACGTGACGCTGCATACAGACATGGCACATATGCATGGCGTGCAGGCGGCCGGGCATGCTAGCGCTCGAGGGTGGCTGGTTCAACAGAGCGGGCATGACTGTGTGTCTATGTCGATACAGTATCGATGTGCGGGAGCATGTTTGGGAGCACGTACGACTCTCCACATGGGGAACACGAGCCATGTCAAACATGGCCACGCACCTGAGGCACGGCGTTTCAGGGCGTGCCGAGAGTCTGGGGACGAGAGGCAAACTGCACAAGAGGGCGCGGCGGAGGCGGGCAGCGCGACTGGCACAGAGCGAGTAATAAGAATCGCAGGCCCGTGTTTGAGGATGCAGAGAGGCCGGATGAGGCTTACTGGGCATGCAGCGTCGAGGAGGTGCATATTGTGAGACGAGGATGGCTTGGGCCCCCCTGCGACGTGGCTCGTGCGAATAAGCGGGATGTTGGCGGTGAGAGGGCCGTTTAGCGCAACCAGAGAAAGTCGACAGGCCCGCTGGCAGGTGTTCGCATAACCCCGACCACACCCATTGCGTTTCTCTCCTCTGGGCGATGCCGCCAACTGTGTAACCTGCGCTGTGCTGACGACGACGACGACGACGACGACGAAGACGAAGAAGACGACGACGACGACGACGACGACGCCCGGCGAGAGAGCACGCCGCCCACGACACACGCCAGCGGCCGCAGCCCAGCGAGCGGAGCATACAGCAAACCTCCCCCCTCCCCTCCTCACCCTCCTCCGCCCCCGACGCGGCTCCCTGATCCCGCACCGCCTTTTGCACTTGGGGCGACACCACCGCACGCAGCCACGCCCGCCCGCCCCAGGCACCGCCCGCACACCATGGCTCACATCTACGACATCGGCACCCGCGCGTGGCAGCCCGACACCACCGAGGGCTGGGTTGCCTCTGAAGTGACGGACAAGCAGATTGCGGGGGACAAGGTGAAGCTGGTCTTTAAGCTGGAAAATGGCGAGGTACGCTGCACCACCACCACCACTACTACTACTACTACTGCCACCGGCCATGCCCCGCGGATAGAGAGCGGGGGAGACACAGACTGCAGAGAGAAAAAGACAAAGATGATGCTGACCATGTCCTGTGCAGACCAAGTCGGTCGAGACGACGCTGGATGCCATCCAGACGGGCAACGATGCCAACCTGCCGCCCCTGATGAACCCCGCCATGCTCGAGGCCAGCGACGACCTCACCAACCTGTCCCATCTCAACGAGCCCGCTGGTACGGCCTGCTCCTCTCTGCACACCGCCACCGCCCCCTTCCGAATACTGACCGCGATGCAGTCCTCCAGGCCATCAAGCTCCGCTACCTGCAAAAGGAGATTTACACATATTCCGGCATCGTCCTGATTGCCACAAATCCCTTTGCCCGCGTCGACTCGCTATACGTCCCCGGCATGGTCCAGGTCTATGCCGGCAAGCAGAGATCCTATGGCGCCCCGCATCTGTTCGCCATTGCTGAAGAGGCTTTTGCGTAAGACTCCCCTCTCCTCTCCCTCCTGCCAGCGACTAACAGCGCCCAGCGACATGTTGCGAGACCAGAAGAACCAGACCATTGTCGTGTCTGGAGAGTCTGGAGCCGGAAAGACGGTCAGCGCCAAATACATTATGCGATACTTTGCCACACGAGAGTCACCCGACAATCCGGGCAAGCGGAGAGGCAAGTCCGACTCGATGAGTGAGACGGAAGAGCAGATTCTGGCTACCAATCCCATCATGGAGGCCTTTGGTAACGCCAAGACGACGCGAAACGACAACTCGTCGCGTTTTGGTAAATACATTGAGATCATGTTCAACAAGCAGACGGACATTATCGGTGCAAAGATTCGGACATATCTGCTTGAGCGCTCAAGATTGGTGTTCCAGCCGCTTAAGGAGCGCAACTACCACATCTTCTACCAGCTCGTTTTCGGTGCCACCGACGAGGAGCGCGAGGAGCTCTCGCTGAAGTCGGTCGAGGAGTTCAACTACCTCAACCAGGGTAGTGCGCCCGTCATTGACGGCATGGACGACGTGGCCGAGTTCAAGGCAACCAAGCAGTCGTTGACAAAGATTGGCGTTCCAGAAGAGACACAGGCCGGCATCTGGCGGCTGCTTGCGGCCCTCTTGCACATGGGAGATGTCAAGATCACCGCAACACGGACAGACTCGAACCTCGCGCCAGATGAGCCGTCGCTCGTCAAGGCTTGCTCACTGCTCGGCATTGACGCAAACACGTTTGCCAAGTGGATTGTAAAGAAGCAGCTCATTACCAGAGGAGAAAAGATTGTCTCCAACCTGACACAACAACAAGCTATCGTGGTCCGAGATTCCGTCGCCAAGTTCATCTACTCGAGTTTGTTCGACTGGCTAGTTGAGCGAACCAACGAGAGTCTTGCCACCCAAGAGGTCATCGCTTCTGCGCACACCTTTATTGGTGTTCTGGATATTTATGGTTTCGAGCATTTCGCAAAGAACTCTTTTGAGCAGTTCTGTATCAACTATGCCAACGAGAAGCTGCAGCAAGAGTTCAATGCACACGTCTTCAAGCTAGAGCAGGAAGAGTACATGCGCGAACAGATTGACTGGACATTCATTGACTTCGCCGACAACCAGCCATGTATTGACCTGATTGAGGGCAAGCTCGGTATCCTGTCGCTCTTGGACGAAGAGTCTAGGCTGCCCATGGGTTCCGACGAGCAGTTTGTCACCAAGCTCCACCACAACTACTCGGGAGACAAGCACAAATTTTACAAGAAGCCTCGATTCGGAAAGTCGGCCTTTACCGTCTGCCACTATGCCGTCGATGTCACGTATGAGTCTGACGGCTTCATTGAGAAGAACAGAGATACCGTGCCCGACGAGCACATGGAGGTGCTCAAGGCCTCGAGCAACAAGTTCTTGACTGAGGTCTTGGAGACAGCCGCACAGATCCGCGAAAAGGAGACGGCGAGCACCACCACTACCAAGCCAGGTGCCGCAGTGTCCGCTGGACGCAGGGTGGCTACCAACCGCAAGCCTACGCTTGGTGGCATCTTCAAGTCTTCGCTCATCGAGCTCATGCAAACCATCAACTCGACCGATGTACACTACATCCGTTGTATCAAGCCCAATGAGGCCAAGGCCGCCTGGCAGTTTGACGGACCCATGGTCCTGAGTCAGTTGCGAGCTTGTGGTGTCCTCGAAACCGTCCGCATCAGTTGTGCTGGTTACCCTACACGATGGACGTATGAAGAATTCGCCCTGCGTTACTACATGTTGGTCAGGTCTGCTGACTGGACACCGGAAATCCGCAACATGGCCACAGCCATTCTGAAGAAGGCTCTGGGTACTGGCAAGAACGATGGTACCGACAAGTACCAGATGGGTCTGACCAAGATCTTCTTCCGCGCCGGTATGCTTGCGTTCCTTGAGAACCTGCGTACTGCCAGGCTCAACGATGCGGCTGTTATGATCCAGAAGAACCTCCGTGCCAAGTACTACCGCCGCATCTACCTCGAGATGCGCGAGGCCGTAATTTCAGTACAGTCGTTGGCTAGGGGCTACATGACCAGGGAACGTACCGAAGAGGCGAGACAGGTCAGGGCTGCGACAACCATCCAAAGAGTGTGGCGCGGCAGCAAGGACCGCAAGCGCTTCCTCGTTGTCAGGAACTCGGTCATCAAGTTTGAGGCTGCCGCCAAGGGTTACCTTCTCCGCAAGAACCTCATGGATAAGAGGCTTGGCGATGCTGCTCGCATGATCCAGCGCAACTGGCGTAAACAACGCTACATCCGCGAGTACAAGAAGAAGATCAAGCAAATCATTACCGTCCAGAAGCTCTGGCGAGGACGAAAGGCCCGCAGGGAGTACAAGGTCTTGCGTGCCGAGTCTCGCGATCTCAAGAACATTTCCTACAAGCTGGAAAACAAGGTCGTCGAGCTTACCCAGAACCTGGGCACGATGCGCGAACAGAACAAGTCGCTCAAGTCACAAGTCGAAAACTACGAGAGCCAGATCAAGTCGTACAAGGAGCGCAGCCGCACTCTGGAGAACCGCCAGAAGGAACTCCAGGCCGAGGCCAACCAGGCTGGTATTACCGCCGCCAAGCTCAGCCAGATGGAGGACGAGTACAAGAAGCTACAGATCAGCTACGAGGAGAGCACTGCCAAAATGCGACACTTGCAAGAAGAGGAGAAGGAGCTCCGTGCATCGCTTAAGAGGACTACCGAGGACCTTGAGCTGTCCAAGAGGAGGAGCAATGTCACCGAGACGGAGAAGATGTCGCTCCGCCAGCAGCTTGCGGAGCTGCAGGAGCAGGTCGAGTTGATGAAGCGCTCTGGCCCGCTTACCTCGGACATCACCAACGGACACGCTCCCAGCATCGCGCCCAGCAGCTTGATCAAGCTTGTCTCGTCCAAGAAGCCCAAGAGGCGCAGTGCCGGACCCGATACGCGCGACATCAACCGCTTCAGCGAACAGTACAACCCTCGCCCAGTCTCCATGGCTCCTGGCTCTACCATCCACAGGCAGAACCTCTCGGGCTCAACGTTTGCTCAGCTTGACAATGTTGAGCTTGAGCTTGAGAACATTCTTGCCGAGGAGGACATGCTGAACGACGAGGTCACTCTTGGCTTGATCAAGAACCTCAAGATCCCCTCGCCTACCACGACGCCTCCTCCTACAGACAAGGAAGTGCTCTTCCCTGCCTACCTCATCAACCTTGTCACATCGGAGATGTGGAACAATGGCTTCGTCAAGGAGTCTGAGCGCTTCCTTGCCAACGTCATGCAGTCGATCCAGCAAGAGGTCATGCAGCACGATGCCGAGGATGCCATCAACCCAGGTGCCTTCTGGCTGTCCAACGTGCACGAGATGTTGTCGTTTGTCTTCCTCGCCGAAGACTGGTACGAGCAGCAAAAGACGGACAACTACGAGTACGACCGACTGCTCGAGATTGTCAAGCACGACTTGGAGAGTCTTGAGTTCAACATCTACCACACGTGGATGAAGGTGCTCAAGAAGAAGCTGCACAAGATGATCATTCCCGCCATCATTGAGTCGCAGTCTCTGCCCGGTTTCGTCACCAACGAGAGCAACCGTTTCCTCGGCAAGCTGCTCCAGGGCAGCAACACCCCTGCCTACAGCATGGACAACCTCCTCACTCTGCTCAACAGCGTGTACAAGGCCATGAAGGCATACTACCTGGAGGACTCCATCATCACACAGTGCGTCACCGAGCTGCTGAGGTTAGTCGGCGTCACTGCCTTCAACGACCTGCTCATGCGCCGCAACTTCCTTTCGTGGAAGCGTGGTCTCCAGATCAACTACAACATCACTCGTATCGAAGAGTGGTGCAAGTCTCATGACATGCCAGAGGGTACTCTGCAGCTCGAGCATCTCATGCAAGCTACCAAGCTGCTCCAGCTCAAGAAGGCTACTTTGAACGACATTGAGATTATCCAAGATATTTGCTGGATGCTGAGCCCCAACCAAATCCAGAAGCTGCTGAACCAGTACCTGGTTGCTGATTACGAGCAGCCCATCAACGGCGAGATCATGAAGGCTGTTGCCTCTCGCGTGACGGAGAAGAGCGATGTCTTGCTGCTTACCGCAGTCGACATGGAGGACAGTGGCCCATACGAGATTGCGGAGCCAAGAGTAATCACTGCCCTTGAGACATACACGCCATCATGTAAGTTGCTTAACCTTGGCTGTTACAAAACACATCTAACGATTGACAGGGCTGCAAACACCCCGCTTGAAGCGCCTTGCTGAGATTGTCTCACAACAAGCCATTGCGCAGCAAGAAAAGCTCGAGTTTGACGATGACATGCCACCTGGCCAATCCAACGGCGATGCCATGCACGCCCTGACTGGCGGCATGGGCATGAACGGCGGAATGAACGGACACGCAACGATTGAGGAAGGCATTGAGGCATGAAGTTGAGAGCATTATCTTTGTGAGCGCAAATTTGGCATTTAGACATGACCCGAGACGACGAAAGCATTGAAAGAAAGCCAGCCGCCCTCTCTTTTTTTTCTTTATTGCCCCGTTTTTTTTCTTTTCTTTTTCTTTCTTTCTTTCTTCTGATCATTCTCCTCCAATGTTTTGTAGTTGTAACCTTGTTCCCCTCCTTCCTCGTCTCTGACTGTCTAGGCTGGGCCTTTTTTTGTTGGGCGAAAATGGGGGAGAGTTAGGAGAGAGAGAAAGTTAAGAGAGAGAGAGAGAAAGAGAGAGAAAGGGGGGGGCGATACGATACATACATATATACATGAACAGTTGTGGAGATTAAAAAGAGGAGGAGGAGGAGGAGGGAGGAAGAGGGAGTTTGGTAGTGGTAGTGTTGATGGCAGAATCGGTTGTGGTTGTTATGTCATGATGACGAAAGTTATTGTTTATTTTATTCTATTTCTTTTTAACATCTTCTTTCTCTTCTCCCCCCCTCCCCCCCATCTTAAGTACCTATCTACCTATCTAAACTCTCTTTTTGTTTTTAATTCCTTTATGTTTGGGGGCGTGTGGTTGGGCGTGTGGGTGGTGGTGGTGGTGGTGTTGTTGTTTTTATTTAATAGCAAATTTTACACTCTTGGGGTTTTTTTTTCAGTTTTTGTAATATGCTAGATTGTGTGTTTTGTTCTTGTTGTTCTTGTACTTGTTCTTGTTGCTGGTACTGGTACTGGTACTGGTGGTAGTAGTGTTGATGTTGTTTTTCATCACTTAGATGTCGTTGGTTCATGTTAGATCTTGCCTCTCCTCTCTCCTCTCTCTCTCTCCTCTGCCTCTCTTCTTTGTTCCCTGTCCTCTCCTCTTTGATCTTCCTTCTTCGCTTAAATCAACGACATATATACACATACACATACACGCTAAGTCACACGTACGTACGTACGTATGTATGTAAGTAAGTAGAAACTAGAACATACATCCACCCATGCTCTATCCTACCCACACACACGTTTTTCTTGTTCTTGTTCCCAAGCTTAACGCTGAGTGAGCATGTAAGCAGCTGAGTGGGTGCATAAAACAGTGCATAGAATTTACTTTGTCTGTGGATTTGTGCATATATGTGTGTATGTGTGTATGTATGTGTGTGTGTGTGTAGGGCGGTGAAGAATGGGTGAATGGAACAGATACAGTACAGCGAGGAACACATGTATACATTGCTAACAACAACAACAACAACAACAAAAAAGAAAGCTGTGAACATATTACGTAGGCAGATTTCCTGTACGAAATACTCATCTCATCTATCTGAATCAAATACATATTTCCAGTGAGAGGCTAACGGCGCGATGCAATAGGTGGTGGTGGTGGTGGTGGATGAATAGCTGTGCATGCAAGTAAACCGACCCTTGTCTCTCTTCTTCTTCTTCTTCTTCTTCTTTTTTTTTCTTCTTTTTTTTTCTTCGTCCTTTTCAGGCGCGAGAACACGCCACTCATTTCCATTTTAGACGTCAGATGCTGAGGATGGAGGATTCCGCCGAGATGCACGCAAATCAACGACACGTTTGTATGGGGCTGATGCGGTGTCCTCGCGGCTAATGTATGTGATCAGGGCGGGAAATAGTAATAGAGGGAATGCATACGGTGCGCGCAGAGAGTCTGTGTGTGGGAAGAGGTGGAAGAGGGGCGGCAGGTTGAGGGGCGTGGGGGAATACAAAGGGGTGGTTTTTTTCTCTCGTGGAGAATTAGACTGGTGTGGATTGATTGCATCGCAGCGTAGCGTTTACTTTCTACCGTCTATGATGCACCGTTCCGGAGAGGGATTTCAATCGTGTTGTGTCGGTGTGTGTGTTGGTGTGCATTGCGCTGTGTGTATGCAATGCAAGTATTCCTACATATCTTATCCGCACCAGAAGTAAGTACATACATACTTACTTAGCTACTTGTACACAGACTCTCGCGCACGGCAAACCGCATCAACCAACCAACCAACCAGACATTCAATCCAAACCCAACCCAACCCAACCCAATTACTTATAATCAACTCCCCCAATCTCAGTCTACCCAGAAAGAAAGTAAAAAAGTAAAAGCGCAAAATAAACAACCCACACCCAACAAATACTAATACAGCTACTTTACTGTAAATTACCCCCAGCCTAACTTCCATCCGTCCCATTCCCGCCCCTTTTTTTTTCTCTCTCCTTTTAATCTACCACAATTGCCGCGCATCCGCGCACCCGCGCGCATAAACTTACGTATGTCCCCACGCACACACACACACACACACACACACACACACACATACGGGGGGGAAACGCCGTCCGTCTCCCCCGTTCCCCCGACCCCTTCCACACACACATGCACACGCACAATCCCCGCTTATTTCCTTTCCTTTCCTTTTTTTTCTTTTTAAAAACCCACCTTCTTGGGTTTAAAAGTGATTGATGACAAGCGAAAACACATGGCCAAGTGTATACGTGCGTGTGATGTGTGTGTGTGTGTTGTGGTCGCGTCGCGTCGGACTGTCGGCTTAGTCTTACTTAGGCTTGGAAGGGGGGAAGGGGGAGGGGGGGATGCTGGCAGTTTTTTTCTTTCTGCTGACGTTGGCCCCAGGTTGGCCTTTTATATATTTAATTATTATTTTTTCTCTTTTGTGGAAGGGACCCTTTTTTCTTCACTCATCTCTAATTATTATCATCGTCCGCCCTCCTTTTTTTTTGGTGGGTTGGTGATTATACATTTTAGGTTGCTGCTTGTTTATTGTTGTTGTTGGTGGTGGTGGTGGTGGTGGTGTGTTCTTTGTTCGTTGATTTGGTTTACTTGCATACATACATACGTATCATCTGCCCCGGTCGATTGAGTAAGTACCTAGGCTTGCTATCGCTTCCGCCTTTTCCACACACACACACACACTCTCTCTCTCTCTCTCTCTTTGGGGAGGGGTGTTTGCGGAACACGCCGGACGCTGGGGTGTGCGCCCTGCGTGAGTGAGAGGGAAGAGAGATAAAGGGGAAGAGAAAATAGAAGGGGGAGAAGCAAAGAAAAAGAAACGTGAGAGAGAGATAGGCGATTGCGGGGATTCATCTCGTCTGTTCACTTTTTTTTGGTCGCTTTTGGTCTTCGCTAAGTACCACTTGCTTGCTTGCTGCTGCTGCTGCTACTACTACTACTTACTCCCCCGTCTTGTTTCTGTACTCGCGTCGTCGACTTACTCAGGTCGCGGCCGAAACAAAAAACGCCTACCAGTCACAGGATCCGGATTCGCGATACGACACGACACGATACGACAGACCAAGGCCCAATGCACCTGTGCACGTTTCCATAGAGCTTCGGGACCCGCAACGGCAACGTAACGCGCACCACGCGACCGCGGCTACGCATCCTTTGCCGCACGCAGCCCTTTTCTCACATATTACTTACTCTCCTTTTTTTGCTTCTTCTTCTTCTTCTGCTTTCCTTGACCAAAGGTCAGGAATTTACTGGATACGGTGAAGAGAAAGAGAAGATGCCATCTGTTACGCAATGGCAGGGCACACCGTCAGTCAAGGGCTCGACTGACGGCATACGTATGGGGTTGCTGACGGCATCCCTCATCGGGGTCCAGTATGCCTCTCTCTCTGAGTGTATCCCCAAGGAGAAACCGACGCTAACAGCAATACGCATATAGATTCACATGGAACGTAGAAATGACGTATTGCACGCCGTACCTCCTCGAACTCGGCCTCACAAAGTCGCAAATCTCGCTCGTATGGGTCGCAGGCCCCTTGTCTGGCCTCATCATGCAGCCCATTGTCGGCGTCATCGCCGATCGATCTACCTCGCGCTGGGGCCGCCGCCGCCCGTTTATGTTTTTCGGGACAATACTGGTGGCCATGTTCTTGCTGTTGCTGGGGCGGACAAAAGAGGTGGTGCGGTACTTTGTTGCCGACGAGGCGGCGGCCAAGAGCGCAACCATATACCTGGCCGTGTTCAGTATATACGGCATAGACTTTGCTATCAATGCGGTGCAGGGGAGTTGCAGAGGCCTGGTGGTGGATACACTGCCAATGGAGAAGCAGCAGATGGGCGGTAGTTGGGCGAGTAGGATGGTCGCAGTGGGTAACTTGTGTGGGTATGCGGCGGGGGCGGTCGACTTGAGGAGTATATTTGGTCTCGGGCTGGGCGATACGCAGTTCAAGCAGCTGACCAGTGTCGCCGCGTTGATGCTTTGTCTTGCCGTCGGAACAACCAGCTGGGCGGTTACGGAGAGAGTGCTGATCAGCGATGGGTCGGCTGAGGGCCAGGGCTTGAATATCAAGCAGGTGCTCGGTACCATTGCGCATACTGCGCTGAACCTGCCAGGCCGTATACAGGCCATTTGCACGGTGCAATTCTGGGCGTGGATTGGTACGTTGTATTGCATCGAATTCTGTCCAGCAGAAGCTAACCGTCGGCCAGGGTGGTTTTTCTTCATGTTCTACTCGTCCACGTTTTTAAGTGAGACGTATCTGAGATACGACGCACCGCCCAGCGTCAAGGCAGGCGGCGACCTGACGGGCAAGATGGGGCGCATTGGGTCCATGGCTCTCATTTCCTTTTCTATCATCACCTTCGTAATGTCTGTCCTGCTGCCCTTCTTTGTCAGAAGCCCAGAGGAAGATGAAAAGGACCCTGGCTTCTCGCGTCCACCAGCCGGCAAGTCGGGCGGAAGTGGATGGGCAAAGTATAAACCAAGTCTGCTAACAGCGTGGATGACTGCACACTGCATCTTTGCGGGCAATATGATGATGGCGCCTTTTGTGAGGAGTCTGAGGTCCGCGACTATCATGATTGCTTCGTGTGGGGTGTAAGCAAACCACCCCTTCCCTTGCCATGGTGCAATGACTGTGAGCTAACGTAACCAAGTTCGTGGGCCGTGGCTTCGTGGGCGCCGTTTGCACTTCTTGGTGTAGAAATCAACCGACTGAACAGGGCGACTTCGCACTCGACGCACCCAAAGCGCGCTTCGCTCGATCTCGACAACATGGAAAAGGCAAAGGCTGGCAGTGGATCCAGCGGAGGAGCCAGCTCAGGCCAATACCTGGGCATCATGAACCTATTTACCACACTCCCGCAGTTTGTGGCGACGGGCATATCATTCGTCATCTTCTCCATCTTGGAGCCTGGCAAGACTGCCGAATTGGGCCAAGGGCCGCCCGCAACGCATCCCAGCACGGATGGGCCCAATGCAATTGCTGTTTGCTGGTTTATAGGCGCATGGACGGCATGTATTGCTGCATTAGCTACGCGGAGACTGAGATTGTAAAGGCGTGGTGGGTCAGGAAATGATAATTTGATTCTCTTGTGCAAGTACCGGCATGCAGCTTGACTGCCGCGCGCACTCAGGAGCGGTGAATCTCAGCAGCATGTGCATTGGGTGGCTGGTGGGGGGGGGGGACTCGCAGGTACCTTGATATGTGGTGTAGGGTGTCGGGATCGGCCATGGTGTGAATCGGCGGGCTATCCGATCTACACTCGAGACGAGAGCCCCGCGGCTAGTACGACAGGCAAAGGCAAATGGGTGCTGACAGCAGCGGCATGCTCACCGTGGCAGCAGCACTTGGCGGCATTGGGCCTAGGGTGCGAGATTTTGCTAAAGTTTTCTGGTGACCCGCTTTGTTCTAGAAGGGTAAAAGGTGGCTCGTGGTGGTACGCTGGCGGGCAGCGGGAGCGTAGAGGGTCTTGTACCGATTGAATCAACCGTGGTGAACTGGCTATGATGATGATGCTGGTTATGGTGATTATTATGCTGATTATGATGACGATGGCGATGCCGGCAATGGTGGTGTTAGCAGCTGCAGGCGCAGTGATGATGGCGCCGTGGATGAAGCACGGCGGGCAGGTTGTGCGGTGGGTGCAGGAATATTTTGAGCTCCAGGTGTACCGGAGCGGCGAGAAAAAAAAAGACCCAGCAGCCAATGGCTGGAGACGATGGCCAGCGAGCTGGATGGCAGCTCCCCGTCGCGGCGGGCAAGGTCGGCCATGGCTCGAGGGGTGGAGGGGTGGATGGGCGGATGGGTGGATGAGTCGCTGCGTATGCGCGAGGGTGGTGGTTCATTGTTCAATGGCCACACGTGCCGTGCCACGCCAGCGAGGGTGAAAAGACGGTCAGCGTACAAATAACAAAGAGACGGCGGCCGGCACATTTGCTGCGCGCGACCAGCTCCCGCCCGCCCGAATTTGCAGCAGCAGCAGCAGCAGTGCAGAGTCTCCTTGACAGCCCGTCGCCCGCGCCTCTCGTCCGCCTGCCCGGCTCCTGCTCCAGCAACAGCCAAAGCCGCCCAAGCCCCAAGCCCCAAGCCCCAAGCACGCTAGTCGTAAGCGGCTGTCGTCGACTCAACCCGCCGAATTTCCACCCAGACCTCAACACCCTCGCCCGCCACCTTGCCCTTCGCCGCACTCATTCGCCAAGATGTCTGAGCCGATCCGCAATAACAACGCGTGTCTGCTTGGTGTCTGCAAAAATTTTGTGTTAGCAGGCCATTGTGCGGTGGCAAGCAAAGAAAACTCACTCTTGTTCCTCTGCTTCTTGCTCTCCACGCGGACAGTCAGGTCCTTGCCGGCCTTCCAGTCAATCTTGTCGCCCTCGGCGTGGTCGTAGATGAAGTCGCCACCGTAGCCGTTCTCCTCCTGGTAGTAGTACGTCTTGGTGATGGTCTTGTTGGTGAAGAACTCGTTCTCCTCGAATTCGAAGATGAGGCGGAAGCCCGGGCGGTCGAGGTACTCCATGCGGATGTCGGTCAGGTGCTGCAGCGCAGCCTCGTCGCGGTCTGTGATCATCTCGGCGAGCGAGATCTGGTTCTTCATGGCGCTCAGCCAGAACTCGGGAATGCCCTTGACGTCCTTGCCCTCGTCCTTGTTGAGCTCCGCCTCGGGCTGGTCCTCGTCGTCGTCATCCTCGTCCTGCTGCTCGCCAATCTTGACCTGCTCTTCTGAGGGCTCCTCGGCGCCGTTGACAATCTTCTGGCGCATCTCGTACAGCGGTGTGAACTTGGCAAAGTACTTCTTCTCGAGCTGCAGCACCTCCTCCTGGAACTCAGCCTCGAGCTTGGAGTGCTCCTTCTGGACGCCCTTGAGGCCGGCCACGCGGCGGCGGACCGAGGCCGGCAGCGACTCAATGTAGCCGCTCGAGCGGCCGACGAGCGAGCCCAGCTTGTTCTGCATCATGGCGACGAGGGCGGGGTTGGCAGCAAACAGGCCGGCGGCAGTGCGCTCCATGTCCTCTGCAGCGAAAAAAACGACGGATTAGCGGTCAAGGCGTGCGACACACAGCGAGGCAGGGCGGGGTTGGAGGGGCAGGAGCAGCAACACCAAACAGGCACAAACAGGGTTTTTCTACCCTCTCTCGCAGCCACGTACCTTCTTTGATGGTGCCGACGCCGGGCTGCTGGGCGCGCGACGATATCGGGGCGGCGTTTGCAGGCGTGTTTTGGGGGGTGCTGGTCGGGCGGACGTTAGACTGCAGTACATCCATGGTGCGGGTGCGTGTTGGGATTGTGTTTTTTTGGAGGGGGGGGGGGAGGGGAGGGGAGCATCCAAAATTTGCATCTGTGGGCTT
Organism: Exserohilum turcica Et28A; assembly: GCF_000359705.1. Classification (NCBI taxonomy): domain Eukaryota; kingdom Fungi; phylum Ascomycota; class Dothideomycetes; order Pleosporales; family Pleosporaceae; genus Exserohilum; species Exserohilum turcicum. The sequence continues at coordinate 967,086 of NW_007359948.1, read as the reverse complement.
GGTGGCAGCGACGAGAGTACTTACGGGGCGGATACGGCATCCATCTTCTTAAGAAGACGGTGCCTACAGAGTCGTTCTTCAACTTCTTCGACCCACCCAAGCCCCCGCAGGACGACGATGACGCCACCTCGGACATTGAGGAGCGTCTCGAGCTCGACTACCAGCTCGGCGAGGACATCAAGGAGAAGCTCATTCCCCGTGCTATTGACTGGTTCACCGGCGAAGCCCTCCAGTACGAGAACATTGAGGACTTTGACGAGGGCGAGTTTGAGGACGAGGACGACGAGGATGAGGACGAGCTCAGCGATGACCGCGAGGAGGAAGAGGAGTCTGACGACGAGGTAAGCTTCGGAGACAGCCACTGTTTTTTTTCTTGCTACACACGGCTAACACGCTCACAGAACGACGGCACAAAACCCAAGCAGGAGGCTGCTGAGTGCAAGCAGAGCTAAATGCACTTGGTCTGGATCATCACTCACATTACAACGAGTAATCATCCTCTCCGAGCAATTCTGAGCGGAATGTTCATGTTGGGCTGCTACAGCGTGGGTCCATACTGATCTCAGCTTGCCACGACGTTTCCACGAATCTCTATATCCGACACCTTTTTTTTCCATGACTTCTTACCTGGCGTAATACTTGCATCAAGAAAGCGCAGGGGCAATGGTTGAATGGGGATACCACGAACTAGCCATGTCACGAACTATGTCAGACCTCCCGTCTTTTTTACACATTCCCCTCCAACAGGTTCATGGCCCACAACCAACGATCGCTTAGCATAAACGGCGTTGTCTAGGTGGGGGGTTCAGCTGCATGTATTTTCCTTGGGCTTGTAGGGTGTTTGATGTTTCACCATGGCTGTAGAATGGCGTAATTAGTCTGGAGGGTGTGTCATGTGTAAATGAAAGAAAAGTTTGGAGCCCCATAGTCGGACCGTGTGCGCAAGCAAATGCCGGGTTTGTGGCGTTGGCGTATCCGAGTGAATGTCGGCAAAAGATAAAGGATACGAATGCCGTCGGTCGCTGTCTCGGAAGATGGGGTTATCGGATAAGCGTGGGATATTCAACAAGTCTAAGGACCCTGCTTGTTTCTGTTGGACCGCTAGCTGCAGGCACACTGGGACTTGAGCTTACATGTGCATGCGTCTGCGTGCTTCTGCTTCTGCTTCTTGGGACCTGAGCCCATCATGGTTGGTGGCGCGGGGTAGTGGTGGGGCGCTCAGCAGCCGGGAGAAGTTCGGCAGGAGTTTTTGGGAAAAATAATTCTGGATGCGACGAGCCTGCTCACATAGCAACAACTTGACGCCGCCACAATACGTTATTCTACCTGGATTCCTACCGTTTACTATCTGTGGAGTCACTTGGAAAGTTACAGCAAAAAAAAACAGGCCTAAAATTCAAAGTAACAGCTACATATCAGCCAAACCCTAAAAAAAACCATGGCGCGAAAAAGCCCAAATATCGTTATTACAGGCACACCCGGTGTAGGAAAGACGACGCATGCAGAGCAATTAGCGCAAGCGACAGGCCTAAAGCACCTATCTGTAAACGCGATTGTGAAAGACGAGGGGTTCCACGAGGGCAAAGACGAGGAGACAGGAAGTTGGATTGTAGACGAAGACAAGGTACGTAACATTGCAAAAGCTAGCCTACCTTTATTTCGTTTGTACTTAGTTCTAACGCTGTATTTAACTATTTCTAGCTCCTCGACTACCTCGAAGCGCTCCCACTGCACAGCACCGGCGGCTACATCCTCGACTGGCACGCATGCGACCTGTTCCCCGAGCGCTGGATCGACCTCGTCATTGTGCTGCGCTGCGACTCGTCGGTGCTGTACGACCGGCTGACGGCGCGCGGCTACAAGGGCAAGAAGCTCGAGGAAAACATGGACAGCGAGATTATGCAGGTGTTGCTGGATGAGGCGCGCGAGAGCTACAAGGAGGAAATCGTGATTGAGTTGAGGAGTGATAGGACGGGCGATGTAGAGGCGAATTTGGAGCGCTGTGAGAGGTGGGTGGAGCAGTGGAAGAAGGATAGGGAGGGAGAGGGCGACGAGGAGGATGAGTAGGCAATGTGTGCAGGGGGTTTTGCGGGGGGAAAGAGTACCTCTATGAGGACTATGTATGATACCAATGTAATGAAGTTATGAGATTCAATCATCTTTTGCTTTCTTTGCTCTATGTCTCTGGGGTATGTATTTTCGCGTCTTTTGGAACGGATTGCTAGTCCTTCTACGATGATTCCACCTTGCTGGCCAGCCACTCCTTGAGTTTCTCCAGAGCCTTTGCCCGATGGCTGATTTTGTTCTTCTCGCTCTTGTCCATCTCGGCATACGTCTGACCTTGATATTCGAAGCATGAATCCCAGCCTGGAAATTGGAATTGTTAGTATCCGCTATTTTGTAATTCTACACACGAAAACATAGTGCACCAGAGATGCATTTCCAGAGTGATGGCATGGAATCCAAGACTCTGCGCTGGCAAGGAGAGATTAAATCCAACTTACCGAAAACAGTAGACCCCCGACTCTCCACTAGCTTTCCGTCGGTGCGTCCTTGGAAGAGAATCGCCTCGTGGCCGGGGCCCTCGCAGTACCCGAATGTGCAGACTGCCTGGGCCGACTTGTCGTCGAAGCCCGCAAGGAGCTTGTGCATGTTGGGTGCGCCGAGGGACTGCATGAACCATTTGCTAAGGAAAAGCAGGGTGTGTTAGGGAGCGATGTAAGAGCAGGGAGGGAGAGAGGGAAACATACATGTATGGGCCTGGGAGGTCGTTCATGGCTTTGAAGCAGAGACATGTGTCTTCGACGAGGACGGGGCCTTGGACCTGTGCGTGATATTAGTGTGTAGTAGAATCAATGTAACAGTGCTTTCAACACATCTTTTCTCCCTCCTTCTCTTTCTCAAACACACTCTACGTCTTCTCCCATCTTGACCATATTGCCTTCCAATCCTAAAAAAAAGGCGATATGAAAAATAACAGCTCAACTTACAGCTTCGGCAGCTCTTCGCGCCTTGTCTTTGGTGACCTCTTCGACGGTGCCTTGGATCTCGACCAGGTCCACATTCTGACTTCGTAGCTCAATGACGCCGGCGAGAATGGCTTGGACTTCGGCAAGCTTGTTCTTGTTGCCCGTTATGAAGTTGAGGTGTGCAGGGACTGAGGGTGAAGCCATTTTGAATTTTTTTCTTCCACCTTTTCAATTGGACAGTATCTCTTTTTTCCTTATCGACAGGGTCACTTGGAGCAAGCTTTTTTCACTGTGCGGGATGTGAGCAGCTGTCATTGAAAGTCGCAATTTTACACATTGATATATACCTACCAAAACTCTTTTATTCCGCTGATTATGGAGCAGCGTCTTGACAATTGCGATATGACTGTAAAAGGCGGAATTAGCAAAAAAGTACCCACATGCAAAGGGCGCAGTCGATTGTAGGGCTGAACAACGGGCAACATTAGCCTGGCCTTGGCAAGAGGCGCAGTCGTCCAAAATGCACTACAACATGTCTGCCATGCAGGTACGTACAAATTAAGAGCAGCGCTTCTCTCACTACGGTCAGGATGCAAATTCGGGCCTGCAAAGATGGCGGTGATAGGGCTGAGGGGTCCTATGTTTAGCTTCTTACCTGCTGTAAGCGAGCTGAGCAGGGATGCAACGGTTGGCGGTGCCTCCAATGCTACCGTGACCTACAAACCATCCCTCTCAGCCGCATCAATCACACCTGCCAAGTACCTGCATAACGGCTCTCGCCGTCACAAACACCTGCTTTGCAGCCTCGACGCACGTATAATCGCCGAAGCAAAGAGCCTCATGGCTTGGAGCTGAGCTGTGCCGTCATTCGATCCCTCCGGCTTCCCTCACGACACCGACAAACCGTCTGCAGCTGATCCCCACGACCGCCTTCGCAAGGCGGGGCATTTTCCATTTTCCATTCCTCCTCGCCGAAGACGACGCGGGACACTGACGCCTCGTCACCGCCAAAATGGCTTCCCTCAGGACTCTGTTCCTGGCGGTGCACGCCTCCAACAGCATAATAAGGGCGTTGTTTCTGCCACTATGCTACCTCACACTCTTCAGTCCCTTTACACTTGCCATCGCCTGGTACTTTGGCTTCTTGCACACGCTCGAATCACTCATACCTGAAGACTTTTCCTGGTTCGATCTTCTGCCGCAATTTGCAATCTCAGCCGTTTTCGTCCTGCTGCCAACAAGGTTTTTTTCGGCTCCAAGTAAAACAGTCACGAGCAAAGATGGGAAGAGACGGGTACAACCGCTGCCATACTGGATCCCAGGGTTCAGGAACTTCTGGAGTATTGCGTTCGGTGGTGAGGAGTGGTTAAGGGGAGTCAGGTGAGTTTGGGGGAGTTTTTTTTTTACTATAGAACATCAGTCTGATGGTTACCAGAGAGACTTCCACAACAAGTCTGATTGCGTACAAGGCAGTAGGATCCAAGCACAATATCCTGCTATCAGACTCTCTGCTCAGCCAAATGTACAAGAACTGGAAGAACCTGGAGGCGCCCGACAACAACCTACCTGCTATCCTTCAAAATGCATTCAAGATGCCATCGGAAATGAAGAGCCACTATCTCGAACTCATACCGGAAATCACCAAGGTCGTTGAAACGGACATATACGGCGGTTCGACTAAGGAGACTCTTGTCCAAACATCGCTGCGCATCATATCTGAGTCTCTTCCGGACTTCATCACTTTCAACACATCCATTGTCGACCAGATGCAATGGGAACGCGTCTCGAACTTGGAACTCACAGATGGTACATCAGAGGTCGAGTGCGATTTGTTTACGCTTATCAACGAGTTCTGTTGCAACGCCATTCTACCACCAATCGTCGGCACTCAGTTCACCGAATCCTATCAACTGCTTCCTACCGACTTGGCTTCTTTGAACGAACGGTTTTGGGCGCTTGCTCTCGGACTGCCGCGGTTGTCACCTATAAAGGGCTTGCCGACGTCGGCTCTGGCTCAAAAGCGATTGATACGAAATTTTGCAAAGCACTTTGGAGACTTGACGAATCCACCGGTGAAGAGGGTACCGGCTGATGATGAGAGTGTGAGCGGCGATGAAGACACAGATGCCGATACAGTTACGCCTTTGATGAAACTGAATGAACTGTTCTCCAAGCATGAGCTACCAATGGAACTGAGAGCCTCAATCGCCCTCCACCTTGTACATGATGTTGTTTCCGAAGTCGTGCCGCTTGTATTTTGGACGCTGTTGCATATATACTCATCAACTGCACAAGAGTCGCCGCTTCAGAAGGTCAAGGAAGAAACCAAGACGTGGGCTCAGGCTTATCAACCACCGTCAATACATCCGTCGTTCCCGGCACCACCAGAGATACGCTTTGGGCCAGCCACTGCGGTTCTCACAGCGACATTCCTACCTTACCTTCGCTCATGTGTCAACGAGGCTCGACGTTTGTATAGCTGCTCCGCCAGCACATACAAGATAAAGCATCCGATAACCTTGGCTGAGGAAGACATCACACGGCCTGGAAAAGAAGAGCAATGGGTCTTGGAAGCAGGATCGTACATTGACATTGGCCTGTCTCAAGCTATGATCAATTCCTCGGCGGCATCGCATCCCGCTCCAGACACATACAAAGCCGACCGCTTCACGACCACACGGGTACCATCGTCCGTCGTGGCGCCAAACGATGTTTCAGAATCGTACAAGACGGCACTTCTCATACCTCTTATTGCAGGCATCACGCAGCTATGGGAAATCACGCCGGCACCCCAGAAAACCTTCCTGGAGCAGATGCAAGAAGCAGGGAATGAAGCGTCAATTGGCGCCGCAGCGCTGACCGGCGAGGAAAAAGCCGCCAGGCAAGAAGCCAACCGGGCGCGAGACAATGCGAAGAGAAAAGACGCGAAATGGGCACTCCCAACACCCATGGACGCAGCAAGCATCAAGGTCCCAAGACAAGATGTCCGTGTAAGGATCCGTAGACGGGAGGGCTTACCTAAAACCACGGTAGTTGGGCGAATTGGCTAGTGAACGGTTCTGGGGGCTGAGCAAGAGCAGAGAGAAGCGCGGATGACTGTTATGGTTTTTTGGGTTCTGCATCTAGGAACATCCTTGTCCATGGGAATGTGTATTTTTTTCTTCTGTATGACAAATTCGAGACGCATTGTTCTAGACGTGGGCGTGAGACTGAGATAGCGAGGCTCGGTAAGAAGCCAAACATGCAGCATGCATAGCGATTCCGACCGCGTCGTCGGTCTTCGGACCGTTTTCCTTGCACACGATGAGTTTCGCCATCATCGACGATGAATGATGGCTGCGACTAAGTAATTGCCCGGCTGCACGCGTGCGCCCCCCCCGTAAACCGCGCGGAGTAATGTACCCCATGGTCTCAACGAAAATCAATAAACTCTTTTTTCCGTTGGCTGCGGGCCTTGGGGTTACAGAGTTACATGGTCCCTGTTTATCGCGATGCGCAAGGGCCGTCGACGTCGACGTCGTCGTCGTCGGTGGTTGTGGTAGTAACTAACAGACAGGGCTATCATTGCATATCCGCTACGTGCCGCATAGCCTCCCCCCCCTTCGTCCGTCAAACACACCAGTTGTCGCATCTACACTACCATGTCAGATGGACTGTAGGAAACCAAACCAGGTTTTTGATCGGCAAAACAACCAAAAGGATCCCATGGGGGAGGGGGAATATGTCAAGTGCCGTCAACGAAACCGGCACTTTGGTCCCGATCCCGCGCCATCCATGTTTTTTTTCCTTTTTTTTCCCTTGCACTTTTTCTTTTATTTTTGCTGATTGGTTTGGTTTGGTTTCGCTGGTTGCCTGGGGATTTCTCTTCATCATTTCATCTCATATCATGGAGTGATTTGAGTAAGTATCATGTGTGTAGACTAGCACTAGTAAACTGGATGGATGGATCGGGGGCATACCTGGTTGTACAGGCTCCACCCCTACATACTCGCAAGCCAGGACAAAGTACACCTAAGCGAGATCACAGAGAGATAGAGAGAGAAGGATGGAGAGATAGACATGCATGCATGAATAGCGAGGAAAAAAAAACGCATGCACACATCCCAAGCATCCACCTCCACCCACGTAACCCAGGTGAGCAAAACAAACAAAGTTTTTACCACATACGTACTTACGCAAGTACGTACATTATGCAACGCAACTCGAGCATCGATCGGAGCCACTAAGCAGAAACCTGACGTCGGAAGCCCATCATCGCACCGTCAAAGTAGCGGTGAGAATGCTGGGGGAGGGCGGGGAGGAAAACACACCACACACCACACCACACCATACACACATACTACATGCACACACACGTACACGTGCGGCGCGGCGGCGCGCCCGCTTCAAAGTAACTGTAACGAAGGAATGAGAGGGGGGTGTGGGAAGAGAGGGGAGGGGGAAGAGGGAAGACTTCCGCTATCATCCAAGTCGCTACCACCCCCCCTTCCCCCCTCCCAAACCAACATCTCTCTCCCTGACTCGAGCCAGACGCAACTTTGTCATCTCTTGTGCTTCTCCGCAACCCGATTTGGGGGCTGATAACAATCCCCGTGCCAGTGTGACCTGACCAGCAAATGAACAAACCAAACCGACCGACCGACAGAGACAACATGCCCCGTTTCCCCGCGTATCAGGGGGTGGGAACCCGCATCCGAAACAGGAAAGTCTTCTCTCTTTCTCACGCGCGCGCGCGGCAGAACAAGAGTTACGAGCGGGAAGAGAGAAAGAAAAAAAAACGGGGCTCACGTGAGCTAGGCGCTCAGACGCGCCGGTGAAGATGGAGAAAGACGAGAAAGACAAGAGAAATGGAAAGAGAAAGAGCAGAGAGAGCGGGAAAAAAGAGAGCTAACCAAGCCGGGTTTGGGTTTGGATTGGAAAGCTGATGGTGCGCGCGCGCCGCTCTTTGGCCCCGTTTGCCCCCCCCCCCCCCCCAAAAAATCCACACACCTGTTCTTTTTGTCTTGTTCCCCACCGCAACAAAAAGGTCTAGAAGCCCGGCGCTCGCCGTTGTCGAATGGGCGGGGCGGGGGGGACGCGGCGCTGTCTGTCACTTGTCAAGGCAGTTGTTCGTGTTGGTGCCGGTGCCGGTGCCAGTGTCTGTGTCTGTGTCTGTGTGTACTTGTACTTGTGTTTAAAAAAAAAAGTCATGGGTCAGATAAACGGTGAGAGAGAGCAAGACCAAGTGAGTAAGACCAAAAGAGAGGGAAAAGGGAGATAGCTTCGGGGCCGCATCAAGGTACGTGTTATGCTATGTATGCGTATTTCCATGGGCTGAGTGTAATCAAGTGCATACATTACTCCTGTAACATGTACATGTATGCAAATTGGCATTGGCATCCATCCATCGCTTCATCCACAACCTTTTGGGTCTTGTGAAGTAGCCTCAATCTCGTATATATATATATATATATATATATATATAGATGTATAAAATCGTGTCATGTTCACAAACAAATGCACATACACGCAAATTTCGGCGCGCGGGCGAGGCATTAAAAAAAACCCATTTCCAAGTGCATTAAGTGATAAACAGTAACATAAAAAAAAAGGGGGAGGAATGAAGGAGGTGAAGGATTCAAAGGAACATGATGCGAGCGTTTCTAGTTAATTGATTAGCTTGTGTGCTTGGGCTAATTAGTAGATTGAGATTGAGATAGATGGAGAGAGAAAGTGGGTGTTTATAAATGCTTTCGGTACTGCCATCACGTGATGGAAGCACCAACTAGCCCCTGGCCGGGAGTGTGTGTGCGCTCCCCGGGTGTTGTCCTCGAATTTATTTACGTTCCTAAACCTATCCTTTTCATCTGGAAGCGATTCAAGTTGTTCGTTTTCACCATATTTCGCAAAATCGCCTTCCTAGCTCAGTGGTAGAGCGCGTCACTAGTAATGACGAGGTCGTCAGTTCAATTCTGGCGGAAGGCATGTTTTTTTGCCGAGGAATGGGTGGTCGGTGGCAGAGGAACGGATGATGCTAGTCGTGCCATCGTGTCCACAAGGATACATGTGTGCGAGAGAGGCGTGGGGTGTGATTTTTGTCCGCCATTCATATCACTTATGTAGACGTAGACTGACATCATGTTCGATTGTTGCAACCAGGTTCAACGTGTCCATTTTGTTTTTTCGTCTTTGTCTTTGATTGATCATGTCAAAGTTCCTAGCAGAGGCCCGTGCTGTGCACACAGACATTTTGCGTGGGGGAAAAAGGTTACAATCACAGTGCAACAAAACGACCATGGGACTGCATGATGTGCGTGAAATTGGAACTCGTCAATGTCATTTCCATGATACTTTTCCCGCACGACCTGCTAACACCAGATGCGGATTGTACCCCATGCACGCCATGACTGCCGCGGAATCGCATGAAGGGTCATGTTTATCTTTTATTTGTAAACACAAACACCTTTGGAATGCCGATATCATGCAGCAGAAAGTTGAAAAGACCCAGAACCCTTTGGCTATCCAATCATGCCCTTAGACCTGATCGAGGACAGTCTCCTTGAACTCACGCTCGACCTTCTGGCCAGAGTCGTCCTGGCTCGACTCGCCGTGGAGACCAAGGAGAGCACCAAGGTCGAACTTGGGTGCCTTGAGGAGCTTGACCTTTCGGACGTGGACCTGCTTGTGCGTTAGCCGCGGTTACGTACATGGGACCACGCAACACATACGTTCTGGAGGGGGTAGATGCCCTGAGTGGCCTTCTCAATCTCACGACCAATGACCTCGGGAATCAGCTTCTGGGTGAGCTGGGCGAGGGTGCATGCGCTGGCGTCGCGGGTCATAATCTCCATCATCTTCTTGCGGATAGCCCTGATCTGCGACGATTGGGCGTATGTGGTCTTCTTGACCTGGTTCGGTCGTCGCTTGGTAAAGGCAATGCAGAAGAGACGGAGGAGGTAGTCGTCGGTGGTCTTGACGACGACGTTGGCCTCAATGAGGGTTTGCCACTTGCGGACCAGGGCGCGGAGCTTGTCGGAGGTGAAGTCGAGGCCGTGGAAGTTGGTCAGGCAGTTCTTGCCCTGGACCTCGTCGACGCGGAGCTTGACCTTGCGGAAAGCGTGGTCCTCGTCCTTCTGGAGATCGGCGAGCGAGACCTCGAATATCCGGCCCTTGAGAGCGTCGTTTGCGTTCTTGAGACCAGTGGTACGGTTGACGAGGGTCTTGCCGACACTGCAAAAAAAAAGAGAGCGTAGAGTAAGCATTGCGTCCCCGTGTGTTGTGGCAGCAGGGAAGTCTTACTCTCGGACTGCGAAAGTTCCTGGGGCCTTGATGTTGTACCAGTCCTTCTTCGCGAAGGTGTCGGTCTTCTTCTTGAGACCCTTCTTTCCCTTTGAAAGACGCTTGTTCTTGCCGACAGCCATGATTGCGAGTCTTGTTGTCGGGCGTCGAGGAGTGGTGGATTGTCGTCGTCGATGTCGAAGAGCGAGAATCCAACGCCAATGTGGTGTTGAAAATCTAAGCGAGCCCAGTAGCGCATCACGTGCGCCAAGACCACACAGGGCCGCGGCGATCACGCACCTGCTGGCTGCAACGCTGCGACAGGCACGGCAAGACGTCTGGCGGGACAGCGATAGGGCGGGTTGTTTTGGCTGCGCTCTAGAACAATTTCTGGAACCAAGATGGGCTCATGTCTGGCCACGGCGATTGTGAGTCTGTCGCGCGAGATGCTCTGCCATGTGCCGTCTGGACATGGACGACCCATCTCTCCGCTGAAACATGAGCAGTGTGAAATGCTGTCCCGGCCCGGGCATGCCTTTTGTGGCCGGTCGGACCAGACGGCGCGACAATTGCTTGCGGCAGTGCAACGGCTGTCCAGGGCTGCCTCATGGGTGAGCCAGAGGGTGCAGCCAAGGACGGGCTTAGCAATATCACGGCACGCATCAAAACATCACACGTCACGGAACACGGCATGTATGTAAGAAGGGATCGGCATTACTATGTTATTATATCTAGTATAGTGCTAATATGTGTGTAGGCTTGGTATAGGCTGGGGGGCACGTCTCACGTGCCCAGCCCTTGTTGCTGTAAGCGCATGGCTTCAGTGCGCCCTCTTGCGCTCCTCCCCCTATGAAGTTGGCGGCCCAGAAACGTGTGCTGGGGTGATGTAACCATGGCGACAGCTGAATGGCTGTGCTTACAGTCATCAGACAACCAGCGCAAGTCGCTTCCTTTGCGCCAAGCCAACTTCTCTCCCCCCCTCCCCCCGTCCTGCGTCTCACACAGAACGGACTCGCTGATTTGGCCCGCCTGCAGCTCACGAATGGCTCAAGGCGGGGGGGGGGCGTAATCGATTGCGTACGGCCTTGGAATTGGGTTGGGCGTGGTTGCTTGGTAGGCTGTACAGTGATGACGCACTGTGGCTTTGGGGTGCAGGCCAGCTGCGGTACTCCCGGAAAGACGACTAACGGGCAGCCGAGTAGGCTGGACGGTAAGAGTTGGCACGCCTGGGTGCATGGCTCAGGGCTTCTTCGGGGCATGGCATCCTCAACGGTGGGTGGAGGTGCATTCACGCCTTGACGTCAGACTGCTGCTCTTGCTGACCATAGGGGCTTTCCGACTGGCAGAACTTTTCAAAGTCGGGGAAGCTGATGTAGCCGTCTGGGAGCATGTTAGTGGCTGGGATTGGCAGGAATTGGTAGGAATGGGGCGTGCTTACCCTGCTGTCTGTACTGGCCGACGTAGCGATCACTCTCGGTCCTGGACATGGCAGGCCTATCCGAGGGGTACGAGGGTTCCGAGTTGAGCCTGGTGCGTGGGGAGAGCATTGGGCTTCCGGGAGGCGTCTCGCCGCGTGGGGTGGTGGGCGACGAGGCGACCTTTGCCAGGAGGATCGAGGCCTTGATGGGGCTGCCCGAGGTGGCAGAGTCGCGGCGAGAGGCCGTGGGCACCAGCGTGGTCAGGCAGGGCGACGAGACGGTGGACGGGGTCAGAGGCGGTCGTCGGCTGCCTGATCGGGAGCGCTGGGGAGCCTCTGTGGGCAGCGAGTAGTAGTATCGAGGGTGGGCGGACATGGTGTGAGTGGGTGGGTGATGTAGTTGTGGCTGAGTTGTGGTTGAGTTGTGGTTGGGTTGCGGTTGGGTTGTAGTTGAGGGTGAATGTGAATGTGAGGGTGAGCGTGTATGGGCGGAGCGAGGCAATATGTATGTGTGGTCGAATTGGCTAGGCGGTGATGCGGTCGCGAGAGTGTAGATGGATAGATATAGCTAGGCGGGCGGGCGTTCCAGGCACCCTGGCCGGGGGCCGAGTGCATCAGCAGCAGCAGCAGCAGAGCAGCGCGGAGCTCCCCACTCGACGTCGCTGGCGGTTTGCGAGCTAGCGCATGCAGCGTGGGCAGCGCCAGAAAACGTGGACGGTCGGAATTAGCCTGGCGGCCAGGGGACGTGTCGCCTGGTCTGGTCGGCCTTTTGCCGCGCCCTGACTCGCCCCGATTGCACACCACCGACCGGCTCACCTCCATTTCTCTAGCCTGCCACTGCGCGCTGCAGGTGTGAGCTGGCCACGCCGCAGTCAGGGCGGGTGACTGACTGACTGACTGACTGACGGACGGACTGACTGACGGACTGACAGGACTGACGCGCCCACACGCCCGAGCCGGAAGAGCGGGTGCGCTGCCATAGCCGCGCCGTCGCATCCTCCACCCGTCGTGGTGGTGGTGGTGGTGGTGGTGGTGTGGCATGCCATCGTCATCTAGGCACGTCGCTGGCTGTCTGCCATGGCCGGCCATGGATCGAGGATGCATCATGGCTGGATGCATACATAGACCCTCGCCTCCGTCATAGGCCTGAGCTGCTGGGCTGGCCTTCCTTGCCAGCGCCCCAGGAACCAAACACGCGCGGCACACGGCTGCGACCATTTCTCCCACAGCCCCAAACGCCGTCGTGAGCCTCCATGGGCCACATAACACACGCCCATCCGCTCGCCCATCCTCGAGCCCCAAGCACCCGCAAGCCCGCGCATTGGTGGGTGCGGCGCCCGAGACAGGCACCGGCACAGGCCCCAGGTACACGCACCGCACCGCACCGCACAGCACTGCACAGCACAGCACCGCACAGCACCGCACCGCACAGGCACCGGCACAGGCCCAGGCCCAGGCACAGGTACCGCCACCACGACCTGCCCATCATCATCAGCCTCACCATCGCTCCGTCTCCGGTCACGGTGACGACATGGCCTGCCCCAGTCTGCACGTTTCCACGCCTGCCGTGTCATGCACGGCACTGCCAGAAAGTCGAGAACGTCGGCCTGCCTAGTGCCATGCCATGCTCTGCCCTGCCCTGCCCTGCTCGGCCCTGGCCCTCCCACACTACTCGTACAGGTACGCCGTCCGGACGCTCACCACACCGGCCGGTCGCTTCGACGGTGCCGACCATCCCCCCCTCGCATCCTCGGCCAGGCAATGACATAGCCCGAGTTCCCATCTCCACCTCTGTCATCCAATGTTGGCTGACTGCGGCACGGCGATTGAGGGCAAGCCACGTACCGCGCCCTGTGCCGCCCGCCAGACGAACCACACCCCCCTCCATATCTTTACCCGGGCGACCAGACTGCGAATCCTCTCTCTTGTTGAAAGTGTCTCAGCTTCGTTCTGGAACCTTTTCATTTTTTTTTACCTTACCATTACTGTTACCGCGCTCCGTCTCCACCTCCACGTCAGCTGTTGCCATGTTGATTCCCAGAGCGGGCACGGCGCTGATTTGCCAAATTGCCCATCCATCTAATCGCTGCACTTCTCAGCTGAGCGCCTAACACGAGACAATTCAACAGATTTTTGCCCACAAACGCCCTCTCCCTCCCCCCCAGCACAGGAACTTTTCGGAACCGCGTCACTCACGCACGCACTCTGCAACTCGTCTCGTAATCCAAACTGCAACCCTCACCTTGTCTGCGCGCTGCGGCGGAGGGGGGTGGAACCCTCGCACACTAGCGACGATGGTTTTTCCACACCAAGCCTCTGGTGCGCTTAGATGCGAACTCACCCGTGCACTTAGACTCGACGTACAGTAGCATCATGTCGTGCTGCCCAGTCCGTTGAAGCTGCGCCAGGGTTAGTCACACCGACGTGCATCATCCAGTCCCGAGAAGCGGGTACCCATCTACGCCGTCATACCCGCGGCCGTTTGTAGCAACTTATTCCATTTTCGCGCCTTCAACAAACGCTGCAAATCCCATCAAACCTGTCTCGGCCCGCGATGATCACCGTCGCCTTCCATGCCTGGCCCTCCCCGGATTTGCATGCTCTCGCCTTTCCTCGCCTTTGCCGTCACAGTCGCAGAGGCGTGCCGGTTTGCCTGATGAAGCTTTCTTGGTTCGCCGCCACCACACCCTCAGCTTGCAACGCCTTGTAATTCTCCGCAAGTCCAGACACGCTTCGACGGCACATGTTGCTGCCGATCCATTCCGCATACCGTACAGGCCACACCGGTCGCTATCACAACCCAGTCCATGTTTGTCGGAGCGAGCGAGCGACCATGTACAACAAGGCGCCTATCACTGCGGCAACGCATGTAAGAGATGTATCATGATAGCCGCCACAATCCGTCTCACGGCGGGGCAGAAAGTCTACCATGCGCATTCTCGATTCTCCATGTGCAAAGCCCACAGTCCGACGCCGGACACTTGTTCCCTACAAATGAGAGTGACTAGTTCAATGGCATGTCGTCTAGCATGCGAGGCTGCTCTTGTTTCACCTTCATACAACCTACCCAACCAGGCAAGCGGGGTAAGTATCCAAGTAAGAAAGCTTTTTTTGTTGACGATGCGCAAGAAGAAAACATTCACCAAGTCAGAAAAGAAGAAAAAGCGGTAAACAAAATGTACACAGACAGACACGCAGACACATGTGAGACACACATACACACACACACACACACACACATATACATACACACAGACATTACATGATAGCGGTGACGAGCAAAGCGCAAAGCCCGATTTGCGGGCCGCTCCCGGTCTATCGCGATATTGTTTTAGCTAGTCAAGCCAGTCAGTCACCCCAACCCCAACCAGTCAATCCCACTCCGTCAACCAGTCGGTCCAACCCAGTCAACCCAAAGCCAATCAACGCATACAATCCAATCAATCCAAACAACTCGGCGACCATTTCTCCGCTTACTCCAACAAACTAGCAAGGTCAAACCAAACAACGGGCGTGGCCCCCCCCCCAAATTTTCTGCTCAGAGTACCCCACTATTACCTTTCTGAAACACTTTACAACGCATACGGGCGGGTTTACTTGGCTCCTCTGCCTCCATTACCCACCCTTTTGACTTGCACATGCACATGGTGCCAGCTGCATCTGGGCCCCCCCTCCTCCATGCCTCCATGACCCCCACCATAACAACACCCACCCCCAAGTGCTCGCCCACATCAACACACACACACGCACACGACGCACATCACAGCACATCACAGCACAGCACACATGCACGGAATTAGAATGGGCAATCATGCGGCCCGGGGTGTCACGGATGGAAGGCGAGCACGTGTGCGGCTGGTGCGGGTAGGGCGCGAGCAGAGAACACTGCCATGGGCACGAGGCCAAGGCTAGGGAAAAGAGGGGTCCAGGTATGTGTACATACACACACACACTACACTGCCACTACCACTACCGCTGCCGCTACCGCTGCTACCATGTAACACATGTCGACGAGTTAGCGTGTGAGTGGGCTGCGCTTGACTGGCTTGGTTGCCTTGGTTGCTTCGGTCGGTCGGTTTTTTTTTTCTGATCGGTTGGTCAAGTCACTCAGGCAGTCAGTCAGTCGGTCGGTTGGTCGGTCGGTCGGTCGGTGCTAGACTTGGTGCCCTATGTTACCGTTTCCCCCTCCCTCTTCCTTGGCGCTTTTCTTGAGCTGCGCGTTTGGTTTGGCATTGTGAGCGGTGATGAGTATGCTGTGTTGTTTAATTGCTGCTGTAAATTGTTGTGTAGGTTTTTTTGCTTTTTCCCCCATCAACTTAATTCATCTCAACTCAACTCACGCATTACATGTACAATGTGTGTGTGTGTGTGCTTTTTTTTTGCTTTGTAGACATGGGGGTGGGGAGAGGCTGGGAAATACACATTGACTTGTTCACTCAATCAATCACACTCACACAGACATCAACAAATAGAGAGAAGGAAAGACAGAAAGAAAGACAGAAAGCCATAGGCCTAGACTTTCCTCCCTCTCCCCCTCTCTTCTCCCTCCATCTGCTGCGCTGTAACAAGGAAAAGAGTGTGTGGGAGACAGAAATCCTGGCCTGCTAACGCTATTTGTGTAGCACTGAGCGAAACAAGGTATCATGCAGCAAATCGGCCCAAATGCGGTACCTTTGCTGCAGCATGCCCAAGTCCCCCCCCCCCAAATCTGAGTACCTGAATCGCCCGCTCGATCATCGCGGGAAGCATGACATGACAGGTACAGTGATCAACCCCTAGTTGGTACCTGGTTTTTTTCTTCTAGTCCGTGCGTGTAGACGTGTGTGAGTGTTGTAGGTAGAACAAGAAAAGGACCAGGTTCAAACAAGACAAAACAAAACACATACACACACATGCATAGTGCTAAAAGCGTGATGATGCGATTGCTGGAAATGACCCGATTCAGCCACGACGCTGTTGGCACGTGAAAAGTATCATGGGTGTGTGTTTTTATTTCCCCACCTTTTCTATTTTCTAATCAGGCGTGCGCTTTTTTGTGTGTGTGTGTGTGCCGTGCCGCTTTTCGTGCGTGTGCGAGAGGGACAGAGAGAGACAGAGAGAGAGAGAGAGAGAGAGAGAGATAGGAATTATCAGCAGCGGCACGCGCGCGCGCGAAAAATTAGAATTAAAATACGTGCAATTACAAAGCGGGCACGCTAGAGTCAAAGTAAGCCAGCAAAGCCAGCAAGCCAGCAGGGCAAGACAAGACAAGACAAGACAAGACAAGGCAAGTACCGATGACTGTGCAGAAAGCAAAGACGCCAAAAAAACATAGATGCAAGGCAACGCACACACACACACACACATACTTACAGACATGGTTAAAAACTCCCCCAGGAAAAGTGTGTCTCGTGATTCTACTGCGGGACAAAAAGAGAAACGAAGGAGGGAGAGAGAATACGAATATCAAATGCCAATGCAACGATGGATGCCTGCACAAGACTGGCAACTGATGTGTTACCAATCTGTGTATAGATATGTATGTATGTATGTATGTATGTATGTATGTATGTATGTATGTATGTATGTATGTATGTATGTATGTATGTATGTATGTATGTATGTATGTATGTATGTATGTATGTATGTATGTATGTATGTATGTATGTATGTATGTATGTATGTGTATGTATGTGTATGTATGTGTATGTGTATGTGTATGTGTATGTGTATGTGTGTGTGTGTGTGTGTGTGCCTCGTTTTCCAAGCCACTAAGAAGATTAGCAGTTCAAAAAAACCCCATTGTTACAGGTCCTTGCCAACTGCTTGTCTCGATTTGGACAAAGAAAAGCAGGGGGCATTGCGGTGTGCGGAACTTACGTCGATATCTTCCCAGCCGCGACCTCGTACATTTGCCAGCTCATCCATCGACATGACATGTCCCGTTGTAACTGTTTCAAGTTTTCCCACGTCAGCAGATCGCTCGCACATGATTGGACGTGTCACACGCAGCATAGGAAAAAATAGGACTTACAGTAGCCAGCCTGGATCTTGGCGTCAATCTCGACACGACTATCAGCAGGAATCATGTCGTCGGGGATCGGGATGCGCTCGTGGATAGGAATGCCCTGCTCGACAATGGCATCGTGCTTCATGTTGGACATGCTCAGCATCCTGTCAATCTTGGTGATGCCAAGCCAGTGCAGGATGTCGGGCATAAGAGCCTGGAACCGCATGTCCTTGACACCGGCAATGTTCTCAGTGCGCTTGAAGTACTCGCTCGCACGGTCTTCGCCTCGCTTCCTGGCATTGTACACGAGGTACTTGGTCACTTCACCCAGGGCACGACCTTCCTTGCGGAAGTAGATAACGACACCGCTTCCACCTCGCTGGGCCTCTTTGACCGCTTCTTCAATACCAAACGTAAGATAAGGGCGGCAGGTACAGATATCAGAACCGAACACGTCGCTGCCGTTGCACTCGTCGTGGATGCGCAGAGCAAGCTTAGCATTGGGATCAGACATCTTTGCTGGGTCACCAAAGATGTAGACGGTCAGACCGCCAATCGGGGGCAGGAAGAGCTTGATGTCGTGGCGGGTGATGAGCTCAGGGTAGGATCCGCCAGTCTCCTCAAACAGTGTCCGACGGAGAGTTCCCTCGTCTGCGGGCTGTGGTTAGCCTACGAAGCTCGAATTTCTTCAAGTCGACTTACCAATGTTGAACCGCTCAGCTACTCCAGGAAGATACCATACCGGCTCAACGGCGACCTTTGTGACGGCAATCTCGCCCGTCTCGTTGATGCAGATCTTGCCATCAGGTACGAGACGACCCTTTTTCACGCTATCCTCGAGCTCTGGCACCTTCATGTGGGCTCTCGTAATGGCAATGGTAGGCCTAATCTCCACATCGTCCTTGTCCATGATATCCTTGTACAGCCATGGTGCAAGATGACCATATGGATCCATAGCCACAATCTTCTTCCTGTCGCTCCATTGCGGGAACGGGCCAATCTTGGCGGCTGGCTCCGTGTTGGTAAAGTCTGGCTTGTGGGTGATGTCGAGGTTCTTGCTTGCCACGGCAAGGGCATTGTAGATGGAGTACGAGCCTCCGTGGGCGCCAATCGCTGTGACCAGTTAGTCAGTGCGACATTGAGACTCGGGGGGCATTGACAACGTACCATTGCGCCTTCGGATCGTGTTTGGATGTCTAGACACAACCACGGGACCACGGACAGCAGGGTCTTTGGCACCCCACTCCATGGGCAAGGGGTCGACGCCCGCCTGGCCCGGATACGACGTCAGGATGATCTTTGAGATCTTCGAGACACTGGTACGACGGGGCTCGGCGTCTGCATTTGAAGGAGGCTGTTCATACTGCTCGCTGACGGCTTCTACGCTCTTGCCCGCGTCGGCTTCAGACGCCTTTTCGGCCGTCAATGTGCCATTGGCAGCTTCACTTGCAGCTTCATCCTTGATTTGCTTGATGCCGGCCAGCATGTTCACGCGCCCATTGATCTTATCGACAGAAGCTGCAAGTACAGAGTTCTCCGCACGGAGAGCCTTGAGCCCGTCGAGTATCTCTTTGAGGACGGCATCGCTGGGGGAGCTTTCGGTAGACATGATGATGATGGTCAACGGCAAACCTCATGCAACGCAGTACAGGCCGCTCGGGTTCTTCAGGTGCAAAAGGGACAGATTTGCTTGTTTGGGTGCGTGTTGCGTGGTAGAACAATGGCCGGCGAGCTCCGACGGGGGGAGAGTGCAACGCAATGCAATTGAATCGAATCAGGACGGCGGGTGGAGATGTAGGCGGGGAAGAGAGCGAGGCACCGGCACAGCTTGGGAAGGGGAGCAGCAAGATGCAGAGAGGGAAGAAGAGAGGGAGAAGGAAAGAAGCAGATGGGCAGGTAAGTTCTGCAGCACACTGGAGCTCGCCGACACCGACGATGCCAGCACCAGCACCATGGACGAACCGCACAGCGAGCAGCTGACTTGGCCTGCTCACGTGCCTGCGGCTTTCGGTGAAGGCTGATAGGAGCGGGGCCGCTTATCGATATCGACGCTGATTCGCCAAGGGCCGCTGTGGCACGCATGGGGCGGCCCGACAGGCATCTTGGCGCGATACATTCATCTCATCATTCCAAACTTCGCGCTCGTGCTCGTGCTTGCGCGTCTCCGCATGCCATAGCAGCGCAACCACCACCGGACGACTCGACGTTTTTTTTGGCCCTCGACGTTTCCCGCTTCCCGCTTCCCGCCTGCCGCCTCCGCCACACGTTGTCTCCAGCGCGCATTACCCGGCCACATCTGCACATCCTTACATAGCGACACCATGGTCTGCTTGCCAACCCCCCCGGCATGGCCAGCCCGACCGCACTGCGCATGCTAATACCAGGGACAGGGCAAGCGCAAATCCTCCAGCAAGCCTCAGGGTCCCAAGAAGGTGCGTCATATATATGCGGGCACCCTTCTTTTCTCTCCCTCTCCCTCGCTCACCACCGCCCCGCGACTGACGCCCGCCGCAGAAGGAGAAGCTGCCCACGACCTTCCAGTGCCTCTTCTGCAACCACGAAAATGCCGTCAGCGTCTCCATCGAGAAGAAGTCGGGCGTCGGCAACCTGCAGTGCAAGGTGTGCGGCCAGACGTTCCAGACCAACATCAACTACCTCAGCGCGCCCGTCGACGTCTACGCCGACTGGATCGACGCCTGCGACGCGGTTGCGAAGCAGGCCGCCAAGGGCAATGCCGACATGTCGCGGAGTACCCACCGCATGGGCCGCATGCCCACAGCGCATAACCACGACGACGACGACGGCGACGGGGGCTTCATTGAGCACGACGATGCAGATGCCGAGGGCGAGTATGCCGACTAGGCTGCCGCGCCGAGGACCTTGTACAACACTGGAGGGTAACGGAGAGGAGGGCGGTTTTACGGCTTGCACGGCGTTTGGCGTGATCAAAAGGGTTCGCACTTTGGCGGCGACGTTTCCATCTTCAACACAAGACCGGCGTGTCCCATGGGTAGTTGGGCACTGTCGGTGCACATGAAATGCAAATTTGACGCACACAACACGTTCTGTCCCTTGTTCGAAAATGCGTCATGATGCAAACAACGTCATGCTAACATGCTAAAGCCATCCAGACCCAGCTGCGCCCGTCAAATGCTCAGTACACCAAGGAGACAACATGGCTCTTTACATGGTGTAGAATCGGTCGCCAAAGTCGCCCAATCCAGGTATAATGTAGCTGGTCCCAGAGTTAGCAGGCAGTATGGCGGATGCTGGCAGGGAAAGCATACTTCTTCTCATCCAGACCTTCGTCTACAAAAGCCGTCACCACGCGAACCTTGGGGAACTTTTCAGCCAGGCTTTGGGCGCCTTCTGGGCTGGCAATCAGGTTGAGGAAGAGGATGTGGTCTTCCGGAACACCCCTGGACTTGAGCACGCCAATGGCCATGAGCGCAGAACCACCTGTCACCAATTAGCCTCCGCTTCGCTCGCATGTTGCACGAGTCATGAACGTACCCGTGGCAAGCATGGGATCCAGCAGCAACACCCATCGGTCGCTAATGTCCTCGGGCAGCTTGTCGTAGTACAGCTTCGGCTTGCTGGTCTCCTCGTCTCTTTGGATCAAAATTTTACCAATGCGCACACTCCTACAGCAGTCCCGCAGACCCTGCTCCATGGACTCTCCCGCACGCATAATCGAGACTCCGCAGATTTTGCCCTGGAACTTGACTCCAGAGTAGGTGCGGCCTACGGGCGTCGTGATCTCCTGAGATTCCACGGGCAGGTGGTTGAGACCCTCCTCGACCAGGAGACGAATGATGCGGTTGCTGTAGAAGATGAAGTCTGCACGGCCTGTGTTACGGTCGCGAATCATACTTGCAGATGTTAGTGTTCGGAAAGCATCACATGCCATAGTGCGCCCGAGCCTTACGTGAGCAATGCTATCAGCTGGGGGGTTTGGGGCAGAATGTGCACATTGGTCTGCTTGATGGGAGTTGAGACAGTGGCTGTTGGCTTGAGGGCCGACGGGCGGTAGTCAGGCCCCAGGCATTGCGAGGGGGCGGCTGGGGGATGCGACTCGGAAGACATGTCGCGGGCTGATGGCTGGAGGTATGAAAGGCTGCGAGAAAATTAGTTTGTGCTCTGCACTTGATGGCACAGGTGCTCGAGACTGATCTCGTGACCATTGGGACATACGGTAAAATGCGTTGCCAGACCAGGACTTGGACTGTTGAAATGCAATGTGCGATTGGCGGGGTGCTATGGATGGAGTGCGCCAAAAGACGGGCCCGACGACACGGCAGAGTCAAATTGATGGCCACGGGGTACAGATAAGGAGGGAAAAAGAGGAGCTGAGGCACGAGAGGAGTAGCAGTCTGGGCTCGTGACGGGCGGCGAAGTGCTTCACTGGGTTGGGAAGGAGCGACCCTTGCCCCGCTGTCCTGGCCTAGTGTGGCTCCAGTTGGCGAGCTGTGATGGCGGGTCCCTGCCTCCACGCGCGCAGCCACTCCGACGGCCGCCATCGTCATTGTCATCGTCAAACCCCATGCAAACGCCTGCGCACCTTTGGGCCTCCTCTCACCATCATTGTTTGGCCGCTTGGGTGAGGTGAATGCACGTGCCATCTGCCCCAATGCGAATGCCATCATCGCCCCAGACACGCAAGCTCCAGGCCCTCCTCGCGTACAAGATGCGCGTCTAAGCACCACCTTTCTCCACCACACGCCTGCCCCCGCCTGCGCACCGCTATGGCGACAACCATGTTTGGCGGCTTCTCCTCGTCCGACCGCCGCAAGAAGGTCGTCTACGGCAAATCGTCGCGCCCCTCGGCCCTCCCACTGCCTGCGCCAGAGGCCGGCGAAGAGGCGCCTCCATCGCCCGAGCGACCGCGAAAGCAAACCGCACTGGGGGATACCGGAGGCGCACTCAAGATCGGGCACATGCTAGGCAATGCGCGCCCCAAAACCGACTCTGGCGATGTTTTCGACATTCCCTCCGAGGACGAGTTCTACTCACGCCCAAAGCCTGCTAAGAAGTTGGTAGCGAAGCTTCGGACGCCCGAGGCGAGCCTCAATGCTCCAGCCGCTCAGAACGAGGCTTCCCATGGCGTGAAGAAGCTAGCCAAACCGACGCAGCCATTGCGCAAGCCTGAAGCCGCCAAACCTAGCACAGTGCCTACCAAACCACAGAAGCTTGCCCAAGTGCCGAAGCCGCCACATTCCAACCCGACCGTGCCCCGGACGCAACGTGCAAAGACGCCTCAACCCTCGGAGCTACCGACACAGACGGCAAAGAGCGTAGGAACGGCGCAAGCAACGGGTGGCAAGACGAAAGCGACCTCACAAAGGAACATATCTGCGCTGTCAGCCGTGTCCAAGACCCAGGACAATGCGAAAACATCCTCAGCGCTCCCCACAAAGAAGCTTTCAGCGAAGCTCGCGACCAAGCCAACACAAGATTTGGGCGTATTTGACGTGCCAGCATCAGACGACGAAGCTCCCTTAACAGTCAAGAAGATGTCACGTCCAGCCCAAGCGGAAAAGAAGAAAGAGCCTGCAAAGATACCGTCAGCGCTCGGGATGGGCCACAAAGAATCCCCGACGTCTGACGATTCCAGCGCATCGAATAAGCGTAAGCGCAAAGGGTCCGTCTCTTCTGCCACTGGAGTTAAGCCAGCCCTGCAACTCAAGTCTGGAAGCTCAGCGCCTCAACGTAGTCGAAAGTCGCAGAAGAAGGAGAGCGATGATTCACCGGGTTATGCACCACAGGTGCAGCCAGATGCAAGTACAGCCCGGGCGGCTCAACCCACAGTACTGACGGGCAGCAAACCCAAAAGAACAAGACAACGTACTGTACCAGTACTGGGGCCACCGAAAGCTATGAAAGGTCAATCTTCGCCAGCTGTGCTAAATAGCATGCTTCCCAACCGCCAACTAACTAAGCCATCTCCCACAGCCGAAGGCCCCAAATTCTCTGAGCTCGAAGACCAGACCATGTATGACATTCCAGACGCGCTCACTACTCCTGTGCGTGCGCCAAAGGCAGCTATGCCTGGCTCGACAACCCCACGACAAAAGACACTTTTTGGCGGCTTGTTGGGCGATTCTGCGTCGTCTAGTACACCGATGCCTGCTATTTCTAGTCTGCAGCTGACAGATACGAAGCCAAAGTCACTCATCGGCAGCTTGTCGAGATGCAAATCTGATATTACGCATAGTACCCAAGCCCGCAAGACTAGACTCATCGACACACTCAAGCCGGCCGAAAGCAGCTCGGATGACGAGGAAGAGGACAGCAGTGGCGAAGAGGATGACAAGACAGAAGTACACCACGACAACGGTCGACATGCGCAAAGGCCTGTTCAGACGCCCACAGATGTGCGTCCACCAGCAGACGCTCCGTCTGAGGACATGGACGTTGACCGGGTCAATGCCGATTCGCAAACGTCGCAGGGCACGACTGGTTTTGGCATGCGACCGAGGCTTACGTACGCCATGTCGCGATCCTATCTGCGTGAAAGCAACGCAGAGGATGATTTGATGATGACTATGGATTTGGGAGACGACTTTGGTCCCCTTTCACAGTCCAGGGATACTGTTTCGGTATCGGAGGATGACGCTGATCCCACGAGCCAGGCACAAGCTCACCATGAGCTCAAGAGCCGAGGACGCAACTATGTTTTCCAGCAGGAGGCTCAGACAATGATTGATGACATGGGCAGCACGAGTAGCGGCAGCATTCGACGGAGTGCCATGATTGAGCTGTGCACCAAGATGGCCGACGAGACGTTTTGCAGTCAGCTTCTTGACTCGCCATTGGCGCGTGAATTCTTTAGAAATATTTCCAAGGGCGGAGAGATCATTTTCGATTTTGCCACGGCTGTTGTCATGGTCTTCATGCTGCGCACGAATCCGAGCTACACGGTCCTGGACCAAATCCTGGAAACTGGAATCCTGGCCAGCTTGCCCAAACTCATTGGCAACGATTCAGACATACAGAGGATTGCAAAGGATCGCAAGACGAATCTGTCAAAGATGGCCAAAGAGTCGGTGATTTCGTTCCGCGACTTGATTCAGCAATGCTCCATGTGGTCGCCTGCAACGGTCAGCAAGGTGACGCCACAGCTCGTATCGATCAAGGCAGTAGAGCTGCTGGTAATAGGGCTGCGCAAGGCTGGCAACTCTGAGCCGCTGCTTGACCAGAAGATGATCTCGCAGTTGGTTGAGATTGCAGCAGCATCACACGAACGCTTAAGCACGGATCAAGGGACTCCAGAAGACGAAGCGGCGCTGTTGATGGTACTCTCGATATTGGAGTCGGTCTCGGCGACGAGGCAGAAGCAAGCTACGTGGTCTACTGCCGTGCTCGAGCGTATCGCGAGCTTCATGCCTCGATTCCTGCAGGCTGACGCTGCGGCTTCGACCATGCTAGCGGTCAAGCTGTGCATGAACCTTAGCAACAACAAGCCCAAAGCGTGCCAATCGTTCTCGGGCAAGGCGTTTGTGCAGCCGCTTGTGCAGTCGATTATTGAGCGATTTGAGTTTCTCAACGCAGGACCGGCATCGGAGAAGCGAACAGAGACTGTGGAGAGCTTGATTCTGAGTCTGGGTGCGACGATCAATCTTGCCGAGTTCAGCGACCAGATGAGGGTCAATGCAGATGACGACAAGCAGAGTATAGAGAGGCTGGTCAGGATATTCTTGGAGGGCTCGGAGCGTGCTTCACAGGTATGTAGACAGGCCTTGTTTGTTTGGTTCGTTGGGACTGACTGGGGTGCAGGCCAATTCGGTAGAAGAGTCACATTCGGGTGTAGCTATTGGGTACCTTGGTGTGCTTCTGGGCAACGTTTGCCTCAACGACGGGGTCCGAAGCAAGGTGCGCATGCTGCTACCAGGGCAGGGGTTGATGGCGCTCGTGGACAGCATCAAGGAGTTTGTGCGAGTGCACGAGCACGTGGACAAGAGGACGGAGGAGTTTGAGGGAGCAGAAGGCCAAGAGGCGCTGCAGACGTACACGGCGCGGCTGATGCTCGTGGTCGAGAGGCTGCAGGGGGCGGTTTAATGACATGTTGTTGGTATGACGACAGATTGGCGTTGGTGGGCAGGCTGCGGGGACATGTCTAGTTTGGTGTTTGTGTTTGGTGGGCGGCTTGATATTCGTGGCATGATACCCTAATTCACGACGGTGCAACCACCAGGATGGGGCGGCATGCAGGAGCAGACGGCAAGTATATACAATGCGTGGGACTAGGATGCAATCGAGGCTAAATGGGCATGACAGGCACCTGGTAAGGCTGCATGGGGTCCCACGGCAGCGGTCGACGTGACGCAACGGGCGCTATGTGGAGCGCATTGCCGGCGGAGCACTATGCAGGCAATTTGCTGGGGGGCGACTTGGGCGCGGCGGGCGGGCGAGGTTGAGGGCAGGCAGAGCACGAGTCCAGCAATGCAGCAGCGCGGGCATGCCGGGCTGCATGTGCCTGTCGTGTCGTTGCCGTGGGCGCGGGTCGAGTCGAGCAAAATGTCGTGGCATCGGCTAAGTTGTGGTTCGGGGGAGCGGGAGGGCTGCGATGGCTAGTCTAGACGCGAGGCCATGGACCGACAATACGTAAACCAATGCTTCGAGAAGCGCGAGAGTCGCCAGTCACACGGCGGCACGGGGGCTGGACAGCGGCGCATGTCCCATGGCTGCTGTGCGTGTGTGTGTGCGTGTGCGTGTGCGTGTGCGTGTAGGTGTAGTGTTGATTGTATCAAGAGACGACATGGGCCGGCGGCCAGCATGACGGCATCAGCACGTGTCGGGCGTCTCTTCTGTTCTGCTTTCTGGCTTCTATTTTTTTTTCTTCTTCTTTCTTTTCGTCTGCTCGGTCCTCTTTGTGCTGCCGTCCTGTGTCGTCGCCGTCTGCCGCCCATCGCATCCCTCTCCGTCCGCCTGTCACGTCTGGCCCGCTACCGCTTGCAGGGCGACGGCGTCATCCCCGGAGCTAGCTCGTCCAGGCAATCGGCAGGCCCAACGTCCAAAACGCAACTTAGGCAGCTGCGTCTCCCCCCCCCGTCGTCTGAGAACGGCCACCTCCAAAAATCCTGGCCAGTCGTCTGCCATCGTCCCCAGAGCTCCCCTAGAAAAAGAACCCCCCGCAACACCATGGCGCCGCCCAAGCAGAGGAAGATTGCCATTGTCGGCAGCAGGGCAGTCGGTACGTCGTGGCGCGCCCGGCTGGCGCGCCCTTCACATGCAAGCACCGCCGCCGCCCGCAAGCAGCATACTGACGCCACTCTGCGCAGGCAAGTCGAGTATGACGGTGCAGTTCGTCGACGGGCACTTTGTAGACAGCTACTATCCCACGATTGAGAACACGTTCAGCAAGATGATCAAGTACAAGAACCAGGACTATGCCACCGAGATTATCGATACGGCAGGACAGGTACACGAGGTTTTCTTTTCTCCCCGCGTCGCGACGCCCAGCCCAGCTCCACACCCCACGCCCGCCCTGCCGTGCAGCCATGTCTGTCGGCAACATGGACAAGTAGAGAAAATGCCCGCTGACTTGGACGCCCACTCCCAGGATGAATACAGCATTCTTAACTCGAAGCACTTCATCGGCATCCACGGCTACATGATTGTCTACTCGGTCGCCAGCAAGCAGAGCTTCGAAATGGCCCGCATTATCCGCGATAAGATCTTGAACCATCTGGTAAGTGCTGCCGCATCCTGCCGTCGTCGGCCCATGCACCCTTGGACGTGCATTCCCCCCCTCGACCGGACGCCGTAGCTAACCACAATGTCGACTAGGCCGTCGAATGGGTTCCGCTGGTCATTGTGGGCAACAAGTCGGACCTCCGCCCCGAGCAGCGCCAGGTGACGCCCGAGGACGGCCGCGCTCTCGCCGCCGAGTTCAAGTGTGCGTGGACCGAGGCCAGCGCTCGCTACAACGAAAATGTACAAAAGGCCTTTGAGCTCATGGTTGCTGAGGTGGAGAGATCCCAGAACCCGGGTGAGCCTGCAGGCGGCAGCAAGTGTACAGTCATGTAATAGCTGAGACTCCTGACTGACATGAGCACACCCACCAAGGCGCCGGGGTGGACAAGTACCAGGCGCTCCAAAAAGAGCGCGATGACAAGGCACAGAGGCGCCAGCAGTTGAAGGATGCGTTTCGCCATCCCATTGACCATTGGAGGCGTGTGCTCGCAAAGAAAGACTAGGACGCGGTTTCGCCCCTTTCCTTTGGCTCTGTAGACGGCATAGACGGCGGCTTGGGCGGCTCTGACTTTCTTGTTTTCTAATGCCGACACGGGCTTCCTATTCTTCATTGGGGGGGAGGGGGGCCACAGTTCGGAATGGCGTAATGGTGTAAGCGGAGGTGTAATAGGCGTTGGTTGTATTGCTATCTGATCTGTACTTGCTATCCGTGCGCCTCTCAACCATCACGTCTCACGGCCACTACTGCTCTACGTTATTTTCAACAATGGACGACGTACCCGGTTGCAGCCGCCACAAGGCACGCGTGCATGTTTGTCTTTTTTTTTGGCGTCTGGCATAACCGCCAGCCCCCGTCTCAACCCTGCGTGGTCTACAGCAATAGCTCCACCTTGCCAGTGCATGCACCGACCACCCCTCCAACCCAACCCAATCCAATCCACAGAACTCGTTTAGGCAGCTCTGAAGCTTTGACGAAAAAGCCACTGTGTTCGACGGTCTTTGGCAAGGCCTACTCGATTTGGTAGTTTGGGACCGAGAGCTCTGTGCGGCCTCATGTGCCCATGCGGCGGCACCAGCTTTCTTCTTCCCTAGCATCCGTCACCGCTCGTGGATGGAGTGCCGTATTGCGGCCCGGACTGATTGGCTGCCGCGCCGAAGCCGCTTTCCACATGCGGCAGTTTCGGCCAGGGCCGTCGATTGCTGTGCTTTGAATGAAAAGGATTCCCCGGTGCGTTTGCGGTTAGACCCAGGTGCCGGCGCACTTGCCCGCTCTGGGCCTAGTGCGGGCAACTGAATCGAATCCCTGCAAACCGGGCCTGGTGTTGTGTGCGGGACACAACTGATGAGTCGCCTTTGACACGCACCGCACGACCACGCGCCATTGCTCCCTCCCCCCGACACGCACAGAGAGAGAGAGCTTGTGAGACAGGATGCTTGACATGTACGTCTGAATCTCTTTCATTCTCCCCCTGAAAAATCCGACGCAGGACATGTAGCTGTATGCGCCCGACGAGTGGGGTCAGGAGGGGTTTATACGCACTCAGAGGGGGGAGCATGTAGAGTGGAAAACATTGGATAATGCTATGGCCTTCAGCCGCCACCAAAGAAGCTCGCTAACAAGGATTTCTCTACAGAAACGACTTTATCAAGGAGCGCGGCGGCGACCCGGAAGTGAGCATCCCTCGAACATGCTCGCGCGATGCATTTGCCATGGCTAATTCTCCGCCTAGAAAATCCGCGAGTCGCAGAAAAAGCGATGCGCGCCCGTGGAGATTGTAGACGAGATCATTGCCGATTTCGAAGGCAAGACAGCCCACTCGAAAAAAAACCACATGCTAAAGTTCATGGTGTGACTTACACGCAAACGCAGACCACCGCCGCACGCAATACGACGCAACGCAGATGGGATCCAAGATCAACGCTGTACAGAAGCAGATTGGAGCCAAGAAGAAGGCCAAGGAGAACGCCGACGACCTGCTCGAAGAGAAGAAGCAGCTCGAGGAGTCGAAGAAGAAGCAAGAGGCCGAGGCCCACGCAAAGCTCCTCAAGCTGCATGCAAAGGCTAAGACGGTGGGCAACTACGTGTACAAGGATGTGCCTGTGAGCGACAACGAAGACAACAATGCTGTTTTGAAGACGTGGGCGCCGGAAGCAAGGAAACCAGAGTTCAAGCAGGATGGCATTCCGCATCATGGTGTGTTGGCGAGGCTCAACGGGTGTGTTGATACATAAATCAATGGTGAGCGAGTGATACTGATGGTATGGTTTAGCTACGACCCGGAGCGAGGCACAAAGATTGTTGGTCACAGAGGATATGGTAGGCTGACACTTTATGCTATAGAACTTGACTAACTTCTGTCTAGTACGTACACTCAAAACTATCGCGATTCTTTCACTACAATTCGTTGCGGAGGCAGAAAGTGTTGGATGGAGTTTCTGCTTGGAAGTTGCGTAACATAAAGCATCGGCTAATTGACGTGGTTTAGTGCCTGACTGGATACGGCGTCTTCCTCAACCAGGCGCTGATCAACTATGGTCTAGAATTCCTGGTAGGTACCACACAGGGTATGTCTAACTGAATACTGACATGGACTTTCAGTTCAGCAAAGGCTTCACCCCTAACCAGCCTCCCTTCTTCATGCTCCGCGACCAGATGGCCAAGACAGCACAACTCTCCGACTTTGACGACGAGCTCTACAAGGTCACCGAGAGCAAGGACAAGCCAGAAACCGACAAATACCTCATTGCTACCTCGGAACAGCCCATTTCTGCTCTTCACTCGGAGGAGTGGCTCCACAGCGACCAACTACCCATCAAGTACGCTGGATACTCGACAAACTTCAGGAAAGAGGCTGGATCCCACGGCAAGGACGCATGGGGCATCTTCCGGATACACCAGTTTGAAAAAGTTGAGCAATTCCTCCTCACACACCCTGAAAAGTCATGGGAGGCATTCGACGAGATGCTCACCAACTCGGAGGAGTTTTACCAGAGCCTTGGTCTGCCCTACCAGGTTGTCGCCATTGTTTCTGGAGCTCTGAACAACGCAGCTTCGATGAAGCGTGATTTGGAGGCCTGGTTCCCCGTTACCGGTGGTGGCGAGTACAAGGAGCTTGTCTCGATTTCCAACTGCACCGACTACCAGACGCGTGAGCTGGAGATTCGACATGGTGTCAAGAAGCTGAACGCAACCCGCAAGGAATACGTTCACGCGCTCAACGGCACTCGTAAGTTTCTGGTATTGATGATGGACATGTATGCACTAACAGAGGACATTAGTCTGTGCCACTGAGCGAACACTCTGCTGTATCCTCGAGAACTACCAGACACCTGAGGGTTTTGTTGTTCCCGAGGTGTTGCGCAAATACATTCCGGGCCAGCCCGAATTCCTGCCATACGTCAAAGAGTGGAGGGCGCCCAAGGAAGACAAGCCCCTCCCCGACCGGACGAAATAGAGCTGTGATTGTTTCTAGTCTGGTGGGTACGATGAAAGTACTAGGCTGAGGATGTTGCATCTACCTGCCATAGTAAGGGATGAATGAATGGATATGGGCTGGAAAGGGATGATTTGTAGCAGCTACTGCATGAATGAAAATGCATGACAATGAGAATGATTGAAGTAAAGAAATGTGCACTTGTGGTTTTATGTTGAGATGTACCACCAACTCCCGCCAAATAAGCCTCTCTTTCTCTGTCTCTCTCTCTCTATTCACCCGCATTTGCCAAACAACCCCCCCCCCCTCATCCCTCGCAAAAATCAGCCAAGTCTGTTTTCCCAACTCCCCAACCACCGATACCACATGCACACTTTTTCCAACTCGCTCAACGCCCTGTCTACCGCACACATGTTTGTTTTTTGTTCCATGGTATCGTCTCCTTCCTTTTCATTCCCATCACCATCACCATCACCACCACCACCACCACGACGATGACCACGACGATGACGATGCTCTCGCCGCCGCCGCCTTCGACCCTTGAGCTCAACAAAGAAAATATAATGCCAATTCTGCTCTCCGCTCGGCCGCGTATTAATCGACGTGAGATTGATGCCGTGCGTGGAAAAGGCCGTGAGACATGCTGCCAGAGCGCCTGGATTCGCGTGGTCAAGCGTAAATGTAACTAGGGATTTCCAGTTTCCATCATCATCATCATCTTCATTGTTGGTATTATTATGATTTGGAGGTTCGGTGTTGGATTCGTTGATTTTCACAACAGTCGTCGTTGTCGGTGTAGTTCCAATAGCGTGTGTAGCGATATTCGTGGAATCATGGTCCCCGCAGCCCCGGTTCCGTAGCACCAGAAACCGCGTCGTGTTGCCCAGTTTATCATTGATGCCTTTTGCAAGCACATCGAGGCCCGTCAGGTGTGCGGCCATGAGACTGGAGAGTGCGGCCGACGCGCCAGACGGGTCCTGCGCTGCGATTTCAGCAGCTCGAGAGGTAGAACTCACGTCGTGCTTCTCGGCCGTCTTGAGATGGGTGCTGAGGAAGTTTTTGCACTGGCCCCACGCTTGCGGGTGTGAGTACATGTGTTTGATGTGCGAGAAGTTGGGGGTCGCGTCTCTTTCTCTTTCTCTTTCTTCTTCTCCTTGTCCAGCTGTTTTTTCTTGGTTTTGCGTTTGCGACACAGACACAGACACATCTACATTTACTTCCTTACTACTCCTACTCCTACTCTTACCCGCCGCAAACCCCAGCAAACAATGCTGAACAGCGACATACGCCTCTCCGCAAACAACGATATCCGGGTGTTTCGCCTGCACGTCGGCAAACAGGTCGAGCGTAAACACGACGCTGCCATTGGAGCTGTTTTCAAACGGTACGACGCCGCGGAATGCGGTGCGGGCCTGGACCGCCGAAAAGACGTCTTCGATGGTCACGAGCGGGGCGAGCGTGACGGGGGGAGATGCGGATGAGAAGGCGGAGAGGGCGGCCTAGTTTGTGTGTTGGAATTTTTATTTTTATGCTTGTGTGTGTGTGAGAGAGAGAGAGAGAGAAAGAGATGGTGGGGGTGAAAAGGGAATTGAATTGAAAGTATAGTTGTTCAAGGAAAATAGTGATGATTGATACAAGAAATGAGTGATACAAAAACAAAACAAAAAGAAAAGATGTATCAGACGATGGAATTATTCGAAAAATCTTCAATACACCATATATTCTTCTCTTTCTATCTTTCAGACAGAAGGAGGAAAAAAAAAAGAGAAATAGACATGTAAGCCGAAAATGGAAAAAAAAAATCCAAACACAAAACAATGACGATCTGAAAGCCATGGTGATTGCTCAAACTCACCTGGTGCGTGTAGCTACCCTCTGGCCCCAAAAAAGCCACGACGGGGGTTTCGTCGCCAGCCATGTTCTATGTTGTTGTTGTGGCGAGACGTTGTATGTAATACACACACGGGATGCAAAGGTGGATTTATATATACGTTAGGTGGTTGTTGACTGGTCCTCGGAACGGCGTCGGAACCCCGGTATCGGCCCTACGGCAACATGATCAAACAGGAAATTAGCAAAAGCAAGAAAGCAAAGCACATGTAGGGCGCAGTACCCTAGGGCGCAAGACTAGGGTGCATTGATCAACCAATGCGGACAAGGTCAACGTCACTACCGAGCGTATCACCATCACTCATTTCAACACATGTCAGAACATCAATTTTATTTCAGCTAAACTTGAGCGAGCGACGAGCTGACGCATAGGTACGTGAGCAATCTGCATTTTCTTCTTCCCCTTTGAGACCGCTTCTGGAGAGAGAGGGCAGCCGATCAAAGACAAGATCCATCCTTCAGAACCCCAATATTTCTAGTCCTGACTGCAGCTAAGATAGAGCTTCTGGGACTGACTTTTGAAGAGGGCCGAGCCTTTGAAGAGGCTGCTGCCTCTCCATGCAAGCGAGAGCGGGTCGTGGTAAGAATGGGTCTTTGTCGACCTAGACGCCATTAGCAGAGGCTTGTCGACATGGCCGTCTTCAACCTACATTGCAAACCCTCCGTAGGCACTCCCATCTTACAATCTGGAGAGGCGAAGCGTCGTTGCTTCGACTTCTCCGGCCTTGACTCTGGACACGTCGTTTTGACTTTTGGCGCGGGTAGCGGACGTTCCTTCACTCGACACGAGTGGAGACGCTACCTCGCAGTCAGCGAGGGCGCACAACCGTCAATCGTCGTAGAACTCGTCTTCGTCATCGTCGACCTCGGCGAGCTGCTCAAAGTTGAGGGCGTAACGGAGGATGGCGCCGATACCACCAAAGCCCTTGACGAACTGGTTGCCCTCGGAAGAACGGTCCGAGACGAATTCGAGGTTGGCGCCAAAGTCGCGGTACTTTTCAGCCAGCCACTCGAGCATCGAGCCCTGGTCAATGACTTCCATCTCCTGGCCCGTCTCCTTGTCCATGAAGATGCTTCGGTCCTCTTCTTGAGCCTTGGTGGTGTGGAGAATGATCTCCGAACCCGACGAGCTCTTGAGAACCCACCGCGTGATTTCCAGGTTCTCAAAGACAATCAGCGTCTCTGCGGCACCAGCCTCCAACGCCTTGAGCGTGTCGTCGATACCGTAGCAGACCTTGCCCGAGTCCTTGGAGATGTGGTCAAAGTACTCGTTGATGAGCTTCTTCTCCTGGATAAACTTGACGTTGCTAAGCGTCTCGCCTGCCAGTTCAATGGCCTGGTTGAAACCGTTCTCGCCTCCGTACGACACGTCGACGACCTTGATGACCTTGGACTGCAGGCGGTTGTCGAACAGGTCGGACTGGTTGAGGTCGTTCTTGAAGTCGGCCGAACCAGCGAGAATGATGCCGGCGACGTTGACCTTGTCGGCGGTGATGAAGTTCTGGACAGCCAGCTCGGCCACCTTGCGGACGTAGTTGTGGCGCTTTTCTTCACGCAGACGGGCAAAACGCAGCGCCGACTGACCACCACGGCCGTGCTTCTTGGGCAGGTCGACCGAAAACCTGCTACTGTCAATACCACGGCATCCCTGGCACGACACGTCACACTCACTTGTGAACAATCTCGCGTGTGTTTCCCGAAAGGGTGCCGAAGAGGGCGCCGTTTCCGTCCATGATGATGAAGCCAAACTTCTGGTCCGACTCGAGCAGCTCGCTCAGGGCCTCGGTGTGGAACTTGTTGTCACACAGGTACAGCGACGTGTTGATGGGCTTGAAGGGCTCAAAGTCGATGTTGATCTTGCGCTCCTTGCCCTCTGCGGTGATGATTTCACCGCAGTAGACGACGAGGCCATTGGGAGGGACCTTGGAGTACAGCTTCAGGCGCTGCTGGGTCGACGTGATGGCGGACAGGACCGAGAGGCGGTTGACGCGGGACTTGATGTTGGAGGCCGTTCCCTGGGGGCGCGCACGTTAGTCGATCGACCCGGTGGCCACAGATACGCAGACGTACAAACTCTTCAGCCAACATCTTGGCAGCGCGCGAAACCTGGTCCTTGGGGGCTTTGCAACGTCAGTCGTCGGGTGCGTGGGTGGCTGCGCGGGCTCGACATACGGATGATGAGCGAAATCATGGATGTGCCATTTCCGCGGGCGGCCTCGAGGCGCTTGATGAGCTTCTTGACCTTCCAGATCTCAATGTTCTTCTCCGCCTCGTTGGGCTGCTCGTTCTTCCCGGACATGGCCGCGGTGTTTGAGGGGGGTGGTGTGGAGGGAGGGAGGGAGAGGTTGGCAGGGAGGGTGGGGTCGAGAGATTTTCTTGCCCAGTGCCAGCGAGGGGCAGGCAAGCGACGACGTAGCCGACGGGCGGCAGCACACTACTCCTGCGAGCACGCGTTCGCCGGGAGCGACAGGCGGGGGGCGGCAGAGAGGGAGGGGGGGAGAGAGAGCGAGGCTTGGGACGAGATATTCTGGCTGCACACTCACACACAGGCACGCACACATGCAGACGCATCGGATACACATGAGGATACGCACACTGCCACTACCACTGCCACTGCAGAATCCGGCCAGAGCGGTCAGTCGGCAGCTCGCTTGCGCGGCCAGTCAGCGCGGCGGGCGGGCAAGGCTGTCTTATCATGCGGCCTTCGCGCCCTGGCCGGCCATGACGGCAGTCGTGCGGGGGTCTCGTCTTGCTCTCCATGGCTCCTAACCTTCTGCGTGCTTCCAAGGCCTGGGTCGGCGCTTTTTATATAATGCCATCCGTCGTGTGTTATCTCGTGCCTCCGCAATGCGCAATCTCAACCCGACGATAGCCTGACATCGCCTCCAGTAGTTCCCGCCTCCCTGCAGGGTTTCATCACAACCAACTTTTCTCCTCCCTATATGTATCAGCCCTCCCGCGCCCCGTCCTCCTCGCCACCACGCCTTTGACTGCTCGTGCCCGCCGCTGCTCATCATGGACATTAGGGGAAAGCAGCCATCCACCTGGGACGCGTACGACGGCGCCGCGAGGGCCTCAGTCGACTCGGATGCAGGAAGCCGAGTGCAGTGGGACCAGCTCGAGCGGCGCCCCAGCCGAGAGAGCAACATGACAGGCGGGGGGCGCTGGTCAGAGGCAGCCGGCGAGCTGCGGCGACGGAGGTGAGTCGAGTGAATAGTGGGCGGGCGGGCCATCACGCCCCCATGATTGACCAAGCTAGCTAACCACCTCCCTCTCAGATCCTCCATCGGCCACCAGTTTGGCGCCCTGGGCGACGCCGGTGGCGTCAACAGCATCAACAACTTTGCGCGGTCCTGGCAGCGTGCCGCCGGCTTCTTCGAAATCACACCTGTGCGCCCCTCGTTCCGCGTCGAGCACGACGGCGACGACGACGACGACGACCAAGATGGCGACAGCGGGGCGACCGAGTTTGTGCGCAGCGGCCTGCCAGCCTCGATACCAGACCAGCGATCAGCCCTGAGGGAGGCGCTGCAGACGCAGGGAAGGCACTCGTCCGACAACGCAGTCGCCGATGAAGAGCAAGCGGTGAATGAACAGACGCAGCTGCTGCCCCACGCAGTCGAGCAGCGCCTGAGAGGAAGAGGGTCGAGCATATTCCAGGTCGAGCCCTCGCTGTCGTCGCCTTTTGGCGCAAGCTACGGCACCGCATACGGCAGTCTGAGCTCGCGCTTCAACGAGTCGTCGATGCGCCACGCAGGAAGACTGTTCACCGAGCAGCAGACCAAGGGGGCGACCGAGCCCGAACAAGAGCGAGAGCCGCTTCTTGTCAAGCAGATTGAAGAGGACGGCCATATCATCAATGTGGTTGTGGGCCAATCCACCGTGCCCCAGACTATTTTCAACTCGGTCAACGTGCTGGTTGGCGTGGGGCTGCTCACTCTCCCCCTGGCCTTCAAGTACTCGGGCTGGCTGATTGGCATGATTTTCCTGGCATGGTCAGCTGTTGTCACTTCGTACACTGCGAAGCTGCTAGCAAAGTGCCTGGACGTTGATGGCTCCTTGATTACATTCGCCGACTTGGCCTATGTCTCGTACGGATCAAAAGCCCGAATTGCCGTCAGCATGTTGTTCTCTCTCGAGCTGCTGGCAGCCTGTGTTGCGCTCGTGGTGCTGTTTGCTGACAGCATGGACGCTCTCATTCCTGGCTGGGATATCTTGCAGTGGAAGATTCTGTGCGGCTTGATCCTGATACCGCTGAGCTTTCTACCGCTCCGCTTTTTGTCATTTACGTCTGTTTTGGGCGTCATGTCCTGCTTTGGAAGTAGGTTATAATCACACCCTTGCAGAGCTCACCTACTAACATCTGCTAGTTACAATTGCCATCTGGATCGACGGCCTTGTGAAACCCGACGCTCCCGGATCTATACGCCAGCCCGCAACGCAGTACCTGTTTCCCGACAACTGGCTTACCGTCCCCCTCTCATTTGGCCTGCTCATGTCTCCCTGGGGCGGTCATTCTGTTTTCCCAAACATCTACCGCGACATGCGACACCCTTACAAGTACCGGAAATCAGTCGACGTGACGTACATCTTCACTTACATCATCGACGTCGGGATGGCATGCGCCGGCATCCTCATGTTTGGCGACGACGTCAAGGAAGAAATCACGAGCAACATCTTCCTGACACAGGGTTTCCCCAAGGGCATTTCCGTCTTTATCGCAATCTGCATCGCCATTATCCCCCTGACAAAGATTCCGCTCAACGCCAGACCCATTGTCAGCACTCTCGAGCTTCTCTTTGGGCTGGACGCACGTTCTCTCGCCATGTCATCCTCGATGGGTGGCATGAGTGGTCTTACTCGGGGAGCCCTCAAAATTTCCCTGCGCATCATTACCATTATTATTTTCGTCTTCATCGCTACCGTTTTCCCTTCGTTCGATCGCATCATGACGCTCCTCGGAAGCGTCGCCTGTTTTAGCATTTGCATCATCCTACCATTGATGTTCCATTTGAAGCTTTTTGGAAAAGAGATTTCCAGCGGCGAGAAGACGATGAATTGGGTACTGATCGCGGTGAGTACCGTAATGGCCATTGTCAGTACCGCGTTTGCTTGCGTGCCCAAGGAGACACTCGGGGCCTAGACATGAAGATATGTTTATTGGAGGAGGCATGAAAAGTTTAATGTTGTAGTGTGTTCTTGGCTCGTACACCGTTCGATATCCAGGATGTAGTTTGGCGTTTTGTAGCATTTGTTCGGCTTTCCTTTTGGCATCAGTATGTAAACCAGCATTCATGACCGAGTTCGAGGTTCACTGTCTTTACAGAGGCAGTGGCCTTTTCCTTTCACTAGAGAATCAGGGTCTAGCCTGCACTCACTTTCCGCCCAAGCGCCCTGCGCCTGCCGTTTTAGTGTATAGTTTTGCAGTAGAGTAGGATCAATCTACCAATATTTTCGTTCTTTACGCTTTACTGCACCGCGCGTTGCTCCCATGAGATCCTTCCTACCAATCAGACTCGCCATTTGCGCCACTTCTATATGCGCCCTCGTCCGCCATGACCCCTCCAAACGCACTACAAGCGCCAATGTCACCAACAGCACATTTGCAAGCAAACACCTTACTGAAACATGGTCCGGACAGGTCAGGACGGCTGGTAATGACCCATGGACACTGTCCGTCGCTCGAGGGACAAAGCTGCTGCAAGGCATGAAAGGTGGTGACGCAGAAGCAGCAAGACTCTACGGTCTAGATACAACGGCCGAATCGCCTTTCGATGGGGACCTGATCGACAAATTGCGGGAGTGGGGCTACAACGACAACAACGACGCTCTTACCCGGCAAGCAGACCCAGAGTGCAATCTTGATAGCCGTGACGGACACATGCTTAAAAAAGCCTTTGAGGAACTGGGCATTGGGACAAAGAGCAAAGGCCAGGGCGGACCAAACCAATGCTTCTTGATTGAGCACTTTGATGGTCCAGCTGTCAAGCGAAGAGATGATGGAAACATGCCCGAAAAGGTCGATCAGCGGTACGAAGTCTGCGGAAAGGAATACCGAGTTACCAATGCTGAGCATACAATTGGTGTCAATGCAGAGGCTGGAGCTGTATATGCGATGCAGCTCTCTTCGGCAGCTAAAGCAGCCCGCAGACTCTGGAAAAGAGCACCGCTTGCTGAAGAACTCCCGGCTATACGCAGCGTGTCTGACATTGCGTGGGCGTTTTGGAGCCGCGCGCACGGAGGGATAGGCCTCGAGAATATCAACTACCTCTTCGTTGTGATGATTGTTAACAAAGAAACGAATCAACATGTCAAGCGCGCCTTGGGTACGCTGTCGCCGCCCAGAGAGGAAGCCGATGGTTGGCCAGGCCATGATTTCACAATGGACACGGATTCTGGAAAGGCGCTACTTGGATCTCCAGTTGGACGCTGGGCAGGATACTTCCTAATGCAGCACAAGCGGCAACTAGGGGGGAACAAGTACATATCCAAGGTTAGAGTGTTCAAGAGTGAGAAGGAGGGAAGTTGGCCGTACTTTTTATTCTACGTCGAGGGTCCGGAAACAGCCTCCATTAGCAAACGAAAGAACGACAAGAATGTAAATGAGGGACATGTAAGTGAGGCAGCCAGGGTTATCACAAGAAGTGAGGATGGGAGACGTGTGGTCAGAGAGCATGTCATTCGAGCACGTATGTAGCATGTGTTCAAATTTCTAGAAAATACTACCACACAATCTTGAACTAGCGAGAAATGCCTATCATCGGGTTTCTGACACCACAAAAAAAAATTTGTCGAAAAGATAAACCCGTCTCAATATGAAGCCGACGAGGTGACGTCCCAGCTGACTAACAACGCGTCGGCGCGCCATCGGCGGCAATCCACGCAGAAAACCCCCGACAGCCCGCCCGTCAAGTACGTCAAAGAAATCCTGACCCGCAAACCGCACACCAGTGCCAGCCTGAGCCATCGCTCGCATACCCGCCCCCCTCTCGCTCACTCCAAACCCGATATCGCGCAAAGTCCCCCGCGTTCGCGAACACAACGCTTCCGACGCGAAACCCTGCCGATCAAGTAAATAAAAAAAACAAATACAACCAGGAAAAAATGGATTCTTTCGGCGGCGGCAGCAGCCTCGGCAACCTCGATCTCTCCAAGCTGTCGGATCGCGACAAGCAGGAATTGCAGCAATTCGCCATGAATGAGGGACAAAAGGCGAGGATTCAATCTTGTATGTCTCCCCTCTCATCCTCTCTTCCTCCACCACCACCACCACCACTTGCGCACACACTTCTCTTTGAGAAAGAACCTCCCTCCCTCCCTCTCTCTCTCTCTCTCTCACGCACACACACTCTTTATACGTAAAAGAAACACACAACATGCTAACATATTATCTTTACTAAAGCTATACACTCCCTCACCGACACGTGCTTCCGCAAGTGCATTCCCATGGGCACGGTCAAGACGGGGAAACTGGACAAGTACGAGGAGCCGTGTATGCGGCAGTGCGTGGATCGGTTTCTGGATGCCAATTTGGTTGTGCTGAGGGAGTTGGAGAGGCTGAGGGGTTAGCAGCTTCGTGGCTGAGGGGAGCGGAGAGGAATGTGGATGAAGAGATCAAGAGGGGAACCAAGGCGAGATGAAGAGAGTAAGGAACAGGGTTGTCCGAGCAAACTTTGAGTGGGGGGGGGGGGAAAGAGGAGGGCAATGTAAGATATGATACGAAACGATACGATAGCGTTGGAGCATCATTATATGTACTATATCGCATCATGGCTAGCTGCGCGGAATGCATGTTAGACCTGGCTATCAAAGCTATGCACATACATATAAATGCAATGAATAAGCATGCCATATCCAAATATAAAGTCAAGTCAAGGTTTCACCCAGTCAAACGTCACATACTCATGCTCAGGAAAATGTTTTAGGACCAAGTTGAGTATTGGCGCCATGCGGAAATTTCTTTCATTCGAGTCACCGTGACTACGTTTATCCCATGAACGCCCGCCATGCATATCACATCGCTTTTCAATTGCCGGGTATAACCAGACCCATCATGACCATGCCATTTTCTTATACAAAGACCGCCTCTTTAAACAATGGCGAGCTTGGTAGCCGCAATGTCGAGAGCATCGACATCAGCGGTGAGACGGCAGAAAGCCTTCTTTGAGCCGTCGGGGCGGATGAGGGTGTTGATCTTGACGCAGCTGACGTCGTACTGCTTCTTGAGGGCGGCGGCGATTTGGCGCTTGTTGGCCTTGACGTTGCAGATGAAGACAAGGGTGTTGTTCTCCTCAATCTTCTTCATGGCCGACTCGGTGTTGAGAGGGTGGATGAGGACCTTCTCAGCGTCCATGCGAGGCGCATGGGGGACCGACTTGCGAGGGTACTTGCCGGCGCGGGACAGTTCGAGGGTCTTGGGGCTACACGATTGTCAGCAGGCCAGATTTCGTCAACCAAGGGTAGGGCATACCGGTGGAAGCTGGTGCTCGTCCTGATGGCGCGCTTCTTGTTCGCATACGACTGTCATCTCGTTAATTGTGCCCGTCACACGAGAAGTACAGCCCGTCAGAGATGTAGTTCTGACACGACTCAAGAGGTTCAGGGGAGGCTTACGCCGCGAAGGGCCGCTTTGGCAGCGGCGTTGGCCTGCTTGCCAGTCTTGGTAGAGGCTGCAGACATTGTTAGCATTGCGTGCAAATCGGGGGTAGCTAATCGAAGCGCATTCGCAAAGTTCCTCGCTACTGTGATATGGCGCTGCTGCGGTGCAGATGCAGACGTACTCTTGGATGCTGGCTTGGGTCCCATTTTGGCGGTTTTGGTGGTCCTGTTGTTAGTGTCGAGAGTCGCAATCAGAAGTTCTAAAGGATTTTGCGCGCACGCGAGGGCAGTGTGAGGGCTCGGCTAATCCGCGCTAGTGCGAACCTGCCCTCCCGAACTCTCGGCATCCCCGCTGCATGTGACTTGCTACAAGACACATATCATGGCTGCGAAGAAGCGCCAAAAGACTTTGTCGCAAGGCCGACCGCCCATCAGCAAGCCCAAAGAGCGCATGACTTCAGAGCGATCGAGGACCATCATCCGCACCCATCACCGCTTACAAAAGGAGCACGCTGCAGCTCTCAAAAAAGGAGATTTGGTAGCCGCGAAAGAGATTGAACGAGCTATCGAAAAGAATGGGGGTATAAAAGCATACCAGGCGGCGAGCAAGCAGGGACAGGCTAAAGATCGGGGCGGCGATTCTAGCAAACTTTTGGTCGAATGGCTACAAAGGTCGCACGTGCTGGAACCTAAAGGATCGGACTGCGGCGCCCCTGAACTCAAATGCTTAGAAATCGGCGCTTTGTCGACAAAGAACGAGATCTCAAAATACTCCAACGCCATCCACATGACGAGGATTGATTTGAACAGCCAAGGTCCGGGTATTGAGAAGCAAGACTTCATGGAACGGCCAATTCCAACAACCGATAGCGACCGCTTCGATATCATC
Source organism: Exserohilum turcica Et28A (assembly GCF_000359705.1). Taxonomy (NCBI): domain Eukaryota; kingdom Fungi; phylum Ascomycota; class Dothideomycetes; order Pleosporales; family Pleosporaceae; genus Exserohilum; species Exserohilum turcicum. The sequence goes on along the minus strand of NW_007359948.1, from coordinate 924,947 downwards.
TCCTTGTCATTAGTACTTAATTACGTTCCCGAGGCTCCCGGCCGAGGCGAGATGCTCAGGCGCATCACCAAATTTCTGCGAAGAAGCACAACAAAGCCGGATGGTCTTCCCCCGGTATTGCCAGCGCTGTTCTTCGTCCTGCCTCTTCCGTGCGTCGACAATTCACGCTACCTGGACGAAGCACTGCTGTTGCAGATTATGGAGAATCTTGGCTTCGCCATGAAATTTAGCAAGAACACGTCGAAATTGTGCTATTACATGTTCGTCTTAACACGACAGCCCACTGAAACGCCGACAGAAAAGAGAAAGATTCGAGACGGGCCAGGGATGAACAATTTCTGCGTCGTTGTGGAATGAATACCAGCGTACTAAAATCAATGTTTCTTTGTTTTACGGATCGGGACACAGTCATCAATATAGGAGGATTGCAAGTCGCAGCTCATACGGCAAGCACGGCACCATGAAATCCTCTAGCGCACCGAGTACCAACCGGAGGCTGTTTATAGCTATCTCATCATCTTGGCACAGTAGCCCGCGACGGAGATTACCATAACAGTTCATTTAGATATGTTCTGTTTTGGTGCGACCACATCGGATCTGGGCGCCTGACCCACCTTGGCTCCACACTGAATCCATACTCAGCGGTGATAGACAACAGGAGACATTCTGCAGAAACTTTGTTCATGGTCCAATGGAATTCCACATCACAATGCATTAGAGGCTGGCAGTATCTACTTAAACCAGACCAGGTTCATCCCACAGTAGGTTGTGGCACCGCGACTCGTGCAGTCTCCCGATGTTTACAAAGTCGCGAATGGTCGATTCGGCCAATACTTGATATGTCGGTCGAAACGATTTTATTATATCAAACACTCTAACAACGTGGCAGAACTTGCGCCAAACAAGGCAAGTCCTCGACGGTAAGTATTGCCACCGGTTCGTGTGCGGTATTATGTGTAATATACAAGCTCCAGAATTGTCCGTGGTAATGCTGCGGTTGGCTGCTCGACCGATAAAGTACCGAAGGGTATTGCAGGGTGCTTCGTTTGAAACGCCTCCCCCCGATGGTGCACCGCGCACACAAGGCCACTTTGTATGACACCGCCATTGCCTGCGCGTCGACGTCGGCAGTCACACTACGACAAAGCACAACAGGAGACTGTACGAGGCTATACTGCAGCAGCTTGCTCGTGGTGTTGTACGTGCAAAGGGTCGGCTGCCAAGAGTAACGTCAAATTGCACCCATAATGTTGCCGCCTTGTCATCTCGCTCCCGTTTGATTTTCCTTTAGCGCGTTTTCCATCTCAACACATCATGGGTCACGGGGCCAGATCCTGACTCCTGTGAACTCATTGAGCCAAGCATTGCACAAGCTTTCTTTTGAAACCTATCTAGCATATCTGCCGCCTACGTACGCACTGGCCTGTCAGAGCACGTTTTTGCAGAAAACATGGCTCGTCGTACGGACGATGCGCAGCGCATGTGCCGTATTCCCCAGCGTTTATCGGGTCGAGTAACTGAATATCAAACAGGAGATGAGCTTATTTCCAACCGTTTCCGGGATCAAATCTCCACATGCATGCTTGTCCGAGCGCGTTGCCGCTTCGCTACTGCTCTAGTAAGATGAGGTCTCAGCTAGGCTTGGGGTTTATGTATCAGGGTGGGGGTGCCCTTTAGAAGCGGGTTTTTCATTTATCTTCTGTACCTCGTGGGCAAAGTCAAGTTTCATTCGCTCTTTCGAGTTCTCTAGTCACTCTTTTTTTTTCAAGCCGCTGTGCTGCTGCCGTTCGTTAAGTACCTGGATTCGTTGATACGACTCCTCACATTCGTTTGCAAACCCCCAATTGTCGACTAGAAGTCAGACACCATGAAATCCAACATTTTCTCCCTCTTGCCCATTATCGGCTTCGCGGCCGCGGCCGCCCCCGAGTCCAGCTGCAGCCTGTCGACCACCACCAAGATCGAGTTGGAGACGGTTTATGAGACTGCTTCAGTTCCCCCAGTTCCCGAGGCCGCAGCTGTCACGAGCAGCTCGGCCAGCGTCTGCATCCCAGCCACCGTCACTGAGACCAAGCGTGAAAAGGTTTACGTCACGGTCACTGCCGGTCAAGCTGCGGCTGAGGATGCTCCTTCGGGCACGACCATGACCACAACCAGCACCCGCAACCTGTACACCACCGTCACCATCCGGCCATCAGGTGGATTCTATGGCAACCATTCCGCTCCCGCCATCTTCAAGTCCACGACTACCGACAGTGGCTACCCCGTCAAGACGCCAGACTCTGCTTCCAAGGACAAGACGCCAGACTCGGACTCGACTGGTGAAGGCGAAGACGACGACTCGGACTCGTGCGATGCTGATCTTCCCCCAGCTCCCACGAGCTCCCCTATTGCGTCGCCGACGCCTGTCCCTTACGGCAAGGCTCCTCAGCCTTCTCCTTCCTCATCGCCTGTCGCTGAAGCAGCCAAGTCCAGCCCCGCTGCGGATGCAGACACCCCAGCTATCTCTCCCAAGAGTGTTAGCACCACAAGCGCAGCCATCAACAGCGGTAAAGTCACCAGCTACGGAGGCAACATCGACGGCGGCACCTGCTTGCTCACTGGCTACACCCTCCCCAAGGGCGTCTTCGGCACCGCCCTCACCGACTCTGACTGGAACAGCGCGGGCAACTGCGGTGCCTGTATGAGCGTTACCGGCCCCAGCGGCAAGACGATCACAGCCATGGTTGTCGACCAGTGCCCAGGCTGCGGCCCGCACCACCTCGACCTGTTCACCAACGCCTTTACACAGCTGGCTGATCTCTCTCTCGGCGTCATGGACGTCAAGTGGCAAATCGTGCCCTGTGGCATCACGACTCCCTTTAAGCTCAGGAACAAGTCTGGAACCAGCGCCCACTGGTTCTCGATGCAGGTCATCAACTCCAACGTGGCCGTCAAGACGCTCGAAGTCTCGACCGACGGCGGCAAGACATGGATGGGCACCGTCAGGCAGCCGTACAACTTCTTTGAGAAGTCCACTGGCTTTGGCACCGACAAAGTTGACGTTAAGGTCACCAGCACCAGCGGCCAGTCCATCATTGTCAAGGATGTCAGCGTTGCTGCTGGCACGACCAAAGATGCCACTAGCAACTTTTCTTCTTAAAAAAAGATAAGAAAAAGAGCGAAGATCGGCCGTGCTGACCGAACTTGATATCTAATTTTTTTCGGCTGTGGGGTAAAAGGGTGGGGGTTGCAGAGGGGCCTTTGTATACATGTTGAACGATTGTTTTAAACCGGCATGACAAAATAACTTGATTGTGCTTTTGTCCTGTCTGTTGATGCATGTGGGGGGCCAAAAAAAAACCCCCCAAATTTTATTCTTTATTTATTTTTTCTTAACTTTTCTTCGGCGGGGGCGAATAGCTCAAACTACTAGTAACAAACCACACCACCTACTTTAGCTATGCTTAGCCTCATTACGTACCCTATTTTTAGCACAATCATCTTTTCTCTCCTGTGTTCAATTTGATTTTTTTTTTCTTTTCATTCCAACAAAAACCTTCTTTTTCTTTGAGCGTTCCCCCGTCGTAGTACTACTACTACTACTACTACCAGAAAAATGCTGCATTGAAATATGCACATGAACATATAATGTGTGTTACTAAGTAGTACTCTATTCCCTGCAACACTGTTACCTTAACGACAAGGGGTCAAGCAATCGAATTCATCTTCTGCAACGTTTCGCCCAAGTAGTCCAAGTTGTATACATATACCGCGACAACAAAGGAATTTTTTTTCTATCTCTTAATATCCACATGCACGATTAAAAAAGGTCTACTTACGCAAAGAACGCATGTCGTTACATACGAACCCCCCAGTGCATACTTACGCCTCCCTCCCTCGCCCTTCCCCGCACATTCGTATTCGCACGCATACCATACAATCGCAGTAGCACCGCGCAAGGACCAAATACCAGACACACGCACCCAGGTCGCCGTCGTCATCGGCCCCACCTCCACCACGTATCCAGCGGGGAGGATCCAACGGTTACCGGGGGGGGGGGGGACAACAAGATGGCGATCGTCAGCGTAATTTT